>NW_021358704.1:0-293 GCF_001605985.2 Dendrobium catenatum | reverse complement strand
ACTAAGTCTATTGCTACTAAAATTACACTCCATAGATTCAATTTTAGATCTACTCGAGCGAAAACCTTTAGACTCTAAGGTTGACCTCCATAATTTAAGTTTAACTTCAATTCCCTCTCAAGTCTTATCAACAAGAATAATATCATCAGCAATAATCATACACCAAGGAAAATCCTCTTACAAATGTCAAGTGAGAACATCCTTAACTATGGTAAAAAGATATGGGCTTAAGGCTGATCCTTGATGTAATATAACGGAAATAGGAAAATGCATGGTTAAACCACCTTGTGTTT
>NW_021358703.1:0-299 GCF_001605985.2 Dendrobium catenatum | reverse complement strand
TCGGTTCATGACATTTAGGGAGGATTAAATTGAAATCCGTTGAATTTGAAATTTTGTCATGAACCGGAGTTAAAACTTTCCTAATTTGGAAATTTCAAAATTGGAAAGTTTTTGAAATTCAAATTTTGAAATTCAAATTTTGAAAATTTCAAAATTGGGGAAGTCGTGGGGAATGGGGGATGAGGCCAAGGTTGAGATTACCCGACGGATGGTGAAAGGTGGGATGGCCGGCGGCTAAGGGGGGAAGTTGAGGTGGGCGGGTTGGAGAGAAAAAGGGGAAATCGGGTATGGGGGATAGA
>NW_021358702.1:0-274 GCF_001605985.2 Dendrobium catenatum | reverse complement strand
TTATACCCATATATTGTAGGATCGTTATTTAAAATTATATGTATATATTAAATCTCTAATATTTGAGAGATCCAATGGAATTTTAAACTTTGATTAAACATACTTGAAAAAAATTAGTGGGAATTGGTGGTTAATCAATGAGCAATTATTTTGTTTTAATCTCTCAATTAATCAAACTTTATCTTGCTATTTGCATGCTTAGGAATCGCACGCCACTTAACTTAGGCTCTCCCTGATCTAGGAATTGATTGTGATTGTGTTTATGCGTCTATAT
>NW_021358701.1:0-667 GCF_001605985.2 Dendrobium catenatum | reverse complement strand
TATGTAAAAAACGCCCTGGCATTTTTAGGCTTATGTGTTCAGGGTGTATATTGTAATTATAGTTTTCAATGACATTACAATGCAGAACATATGCATAAAATAGCAGGGCTTTCCTGTAAAAACCGAAAGCCCAGAGCTTACGTGTTCTACTGCGATGCTGTTTGCCGTTAAAAATCAGGATAGCAAATCCCTACCAGATTTATCCCGTTCATCCCTTTTCCGTACATATTTTAAAGTAAAACCGATTCAAACAATTAATAAATTTATATTGTACTTATCTTATAATAAATTTAAAATTTTTAAAATCCAACTTTATTAAAATAATCCAACAAAATTTAGTGCCCATTTTAAAATAAAAGAAAAAAACAGAGTTGAATAAACACTTCTAATTGAGTTTTTTTTTTTTTGCCATTAAGAAGTTGGTCTTATGAGGATAAAAATGATTTCACAATTACAACTAAAATAATTTATTTTGTATTGAAATAAATAATATCTTAAAAGTAAAAAATATAAAGTAACTAAATAAGCACTTCTAATCTAAAATAGGTCTTCCAATCATAAGATCAACTTCTTAATGAAAAAAAAACTTTAGCATATTAATTAGATAAAAAATATGAAGCTAAATATATAATTACAAAATTCTAAAAGGGCGCTAAAGAAAGCGCTC
>NW_021358700.1:0-294 GCF_001605985.2 Dendrobium catenatum | reverse complement strand
AGAATATATCAGTTGGTCTTATTCTACGGATTCTCCTCTAGTAATTTTGTAGGGCCTGAACATTTCTCCAATCAGTATAAACACCATGCAGATAAGAGATATACACACTTTTGTTTTTATAGCCTCTACCATCATCTTCACCTTCACCATCGTCATCATCCTCAATCATCATCAAATCATAATCAGTATCTTCAACAACATCATTTTGATCAGAACTTTTGTAATTTATAAACCTAATGGATAAACTATGATCAGTCTTCAAGAAGGTTGAATATTCGGTAGGAGTTATTGTAG
>NW_021358699.1:0-370 GCF_001605985.2 Dendrobium catenatum | reverse complement strand
TCTTTAAGAGGGAGAGTGTGAAGAAAATTTTTAGATTTCTTACTAAGAACAACCTGTTGGTATTCCCTGAGAGCAGTAGAGCAGAGGAGGAGGGTCAGACTGAGCACCCCCTTTACTGTCCTTACCACAGACATGTCGGACATGTGTTGGAAGACTGCTATGTCTTCAAGGACAGAGTAGAGAGACTGATGATCACAGGATAAATACGCCTTCAGGACAGTGATCTAGTGCAGCCCAAGGGCAAGGCCCCTCAGACAGTTAAGCTAGTCTCTAGCCCCAGTGATTGTCAGAGTGATGCTCAAGGCACTACTAGCAGTTTACCCACGAGTTTTAAGGATGATTGGCAGATCTCACTTTCCAGGAAGACCAG
>NW_021358698.1:0-1056 GCF_001605985.2 Dendrobium catenatum | reverse complement strand
AGATTCAAATGTGCCGTTTCATTTAAGTCCAAATGAAGAGTTTGTTTCTAATTATTTTGTAGGACATTGCAAGAAGGTTCATTCTTTTTACGGTGAAATCATAAACATTGTGGCATTAGTGATGTGCAAGTCAAAACTGTAATGGGATAATATAGAAGCTTCACAATGTACTGCACATTATCAGCTTAAAAAAGAGTCAATTAATCAACTTGGTGAAGAAGTTTATGTCTCGATCCACTGTAGTGATGCTTATAAGGTGACCAAAAATACTATGATGATAGCAAATAGAAGCAAGGATGGCGCGTTTTTTTTGCAAGGATGGTACTATATGCATATACATGACATCTATCAAAATAAAGCACTTGTTAAGTCCGTTGTATATGATTCTGGTGGTGCAATGCAAGAAAAACTTTCTATCAAGTAAGAGTTTCTAAAAGACAAATGGGCATTACAAATCAAATAGTATTTTAGGATTACAAAGTAACATGGTAGCAAGGAAATTATTATGGTAAAAGATGATGATGTTACGATTCAGCCCAACCCAGGAGGGGCTGGTTCAGACGTATAGGAGGCGGACTAAGCCGCCTCCTCTAAACCCAACCGCCTAAGCATGTGGGCCCCCCCTCCTTGGGCGGCAATAGGAGAGAGAAAGAGGTCGGTTTAAGCAAGACGAGTGCAATTTGAAATTAATTTATTTTAGGAAGCTTTTTATTATGAAGGATTGTATATAAAGAACATGAGAGGCTAGGGTTAGGGCATGCATGATTATTGTTTCTCTTGAAGTTCTCTTTGGTGTCTTGGGCTCTAGGCTTCTCGTCTAGAGATTGGGAGAGAACGATCCTCCTCTCAAATTGAGGATCAATTGTATCTTTGTTTCGTTTTTGCTTCGCTTTGATTTCTATAAAATTATCTACTGATTTTGATTGCTTCCACACAAATTCTTCTATTTTTCTCACTGAATTTATCGATTATTGTTAGTTTTTCTTGTGAACTCAAGTATTCCCATTATGGTTACTTGCGAACTCAAGTATTTCCTATCAGATGAGTTTACTATTG
>NW_021358697.1:0-750 GCF_001605985.2 Dendrobium catenatum | reverse complement strand
TGCATATAATGAATCAAGATACGAGGAGAATACCAAATGGTGACTGAGAAAGAATTTTGCATGGTATTGAATGTAAGAGGGGTTTGAAGAGTCATTATCAAATTTTAAGAATAAGGGGGGAGGCTTAGTTAATGCATGGGAAAAGGATGCATTCATGAAGGGGAGGTAAAGATTTCATATTTTGAGTAATGTTTTGACTTTTTTTTTAGTTTTTAAGGTCTAGATGACAGAATTTGGGAAAACTTTCTTCTGAAAAGCTGTCAAGATTATGAAAATCGACTGTGTATGTAAAATTAGATGTAAAATGATAAACTTAAATAGTCAAAATAGCAAAAATTAATTATATAAGAAATTGGGTTGCTGTTGACTTCAAAGAGATTTGGTTAAGGTTTGGGTGATGAAATTTGATGATATTTGAAATGATTGATAAGCTCATGATATTATGCCTCATGCCTCAATTCATTTTCTAGACTCTTTAACAATAATATTATTCTTAACTATATATAAACTTACTCTTGCAAACTAAATAACTAATCTTAAAAAATGCTCCAACATCAATGTCTTTGACTTTCGGGGCTTCTATAATATACATAGTTGTAGGAGTATTTAAGGGCAACTCTTTCCTATCATGTACGACTACATATGGGTTTTGTTAATCTAGTAGCGTGTGGATGAGACGGATGTTGAATCTAACATATTTAGAGTGATCCATCCTAAATTTGAAATAAAGTCTAAAAATTTCAAAATAGG
>NW_021358696.1:0-251 GCF_001605985.2 Dendrobium catenatum | reverse complement strand
TTTAGGTCAAAGACTTTTTGATGCAGGTGAAACAATCATTCTAAAAGCGGACGATACGGAAAGAAGAAGCTTAGTTGGTGACGAATGAAATGACTTGTCAAGCAAATCACAAAGCTCACCAAAGCATAAGCAAAAGTGGAAAAAAGGTAAAAGTGATAAGAATGTCCATTTTTCTTCTAACGTTATTTGCTTTCGATGTAGGAAGACTGGACATTTGAAAAATCAGTGCCCTAATTTAAGAATTCTTCCTA
>NW_021358695.1:0-210 GCF_001605985.2 Dendrobium catenatum | reverse complement strand
CAGCCTTCATTTCAATAATTGAACCCACTAATATTGACCAAGCATTATTGGATGAATTTTGGATTTTGGCCATGCAAGAAGAACTGAATCAATTTGTGAGAAATAAAGTTTGGGAATTAACATCAAGACCAAAGGATCAAAGTGTAGTTCGAACTAAGTGGGTTTTCAAAAATAAAATAAATGACTTAGGAGTAGTCATTAGGAATAAGG
>NW_021358694.1:0-235 GCF_001605985.2 Dendrobium catenatum | reverse complement strand
TCAAATATCAAAGTATTTTTTATCATTAATTTACAAAATTTGCAATTTAACATCCCATCAATTCATTCGTGGCATTTGTCACAACGGGCATACGAACCAAAGCCTTCTTTATTACTTAATTGTTATTATTAATTAAATTTATCTCAATCTTTATCTTTCAATTTTATTCAACATCTTGAATGTTTTTAATTTTTAATAAATTTTATACTTAGTTTTTTATATGTTTAATTTGTTC
>NW_021358693.1:0-281 GCF_001605985.2 Dendrobium catenatum | reverse complement strand
TAAATAGTCAAAACTTCCAAAATTCATAACTAATTCAAGAAAAATTCAAATTGACCAAACTCACTTGCATTCAACTCATAATAATTTCTAATATTTATTAAAAATATTTAAGTTCCAGAAAAGCTTTAAATTCAAAACATCAATAAATCGATCAACTTTAGGTCAAAATTAGATCAAAACTTCAAACCTTCACAATAAAATGTAGAAAAATCCAATTTCAGTGTACTTACTCTCTTACTCATTGTATTAAGGTCTAGTATTTTAATAAAATGCTAATTTTC
>NW_021358692.1:0-256 GCF_001605985.2 Dendrobium catenatum | reverse complement strand
TGATATAAGACTAGGGTCGTCTCCTAGTTGCAAAGTACAACAAAATAAGCTAAAACCAGCAAATTCGGAACCATGACTATGAGAAGCATGTTTCAAGGAGCAACTAGTGTAATTGGAAAATTGAAGAGCATAATTCTTTGGAGATAAATTATAAAAAAAAAATTGGGCAAACAAATTTGAGTCAGCTAATATCATTTTCAAGAGTTGACGTCGTAATAATGTGAGAGAATATTTTGGGCATCACTGTGAGGGACAA
>NW_021358691.1:0-472 GCF_001605985.2 Dendrobium catenatum | reverse complement strand
CGGTCGGAGAATGCATTTGTTGACACACCTGGTTAACTGCAAAAGCAATGTCAGGTCGTGTGATGGAAAGGTATTGAAGAGCGCCTGCTAGCCGTCGGTAGAGAGATGCGTCATGAAACGGATTGGTGTTTGGCAGTTGATGTTTGGATGCTGGAGCGATAGGGGTAGGTGCTGGTTTGCAAGTTGAGAGACCGGCTTCCTCAAGTAGTTTCTGAGCATAATGTGCCTGTGATAGAAAGAATCCTTTGTTAGATCGAGTCACCTGAATTGTAGTTCATGTTGCACCGATGCCAGCATGTAATAGCAGTATGACCGGATTTGCCACAGATTTGACACGTCGGACGTTGGTTGTTTGAAAAGTTCGGTCCTGCATTTGAAGTGGCGGGTTGATCAGTTCCTGAAGTTGATCGGTTGTTGTTGTTGCTGCGGTATTGGGATGTTCTTTTTGAGTTCTTGGATCGATTGGGGTTGT
>NW_021358690.1:0-1438 GCF_001605985.2 Dendrobium catenatum | reverse complement strand
TCCAGCTAAAATAATTTCACTATGTTAGTATTGATTACAAAAAAATCAACAATACCGTAATTTGGAGATGGCAAGACTATGCAAGTAAGAGGTGAAAGGCATCAAATGATTGTGATTGAATGATGATAATCCGACAACATTGATCAAGCAGCAGTGGACCAATAATGACACTTGTGCGATGATGATCCGATGATGATAGTAGTTAAACAAGGCTAGTTTAGTAGCAAATGTCCAATGATAGCCGTCGAACCCCATGTACCAAGAAGGCTTTCGATAATGTAGATATTAAGTTCTTTCAATATCCACTCCTATTTGATATGAAGCAAATTTAACAACTCATTTGACCTCCCCTATCTCTCAATGGTAAATTAACCATTACAAAAACATATATGTTGGGCTAAGTTTTAGAATAATCAAATGTTAAAAATTCCAATCCCATCATGTTACTTCGGCATGAAATAAACCCTTAAGAATCAGTTTTAAATTTACATATTTTAGATTAATGCTCAACGCTCAGTGTAATCTCGTATTGCATAAATAAGACAATTAAGTCTACGATAATCATCATAACTTTAAATAAGAAATGAGGCAACATAACAGCACATGCCATGAAGATCTAAAATAATTTACAAATTTGAGGGAATTTTTTTTTATGTAGATATATTTGAGTTTTTTTTTTTTTTTTTTTTTTTGAAAAATTAGGGGCAAACATGCCAAATATTCATTGAAAATAATAGAAATTACAAAAAAAAATCAGAAGTTGTGAGAAAAACAAGAAAAACTTACAATTCATGAAAAAAGAAGAAAATAAACAACAAGGACAAAGAGCTACTTGAGCATGAGCAGCTAAACAAGAAAAATAGTCCATCAACAATTCTGCCATCAATACCCCGAATAACCAGCAAAAATATAAAAAGACAACATAGCAACAAAAGAATTCTTCTCTAAAAATAGCCCAGAATTATCCAGCAATTCCAATAAGAACAACAATCCTGCAAGCAATAGATCAAAACCAGAAATCCTCCACCAGCCAAATATAAAGCCACGAATCTATACTAAGTGCTAAAATGAATTGCATCCTCATCGAACCAAAACCGCAAGAGATAAACCATCAATATGCCAACCAAAATCAACCATGTGAGAACGCATCAACTTGCCAAAATAAAACAAAAAATAACCAGTATCAAGCCAAAAAAAAAAACCAGCTACGAAGACTCACCAACAACTAACCAACCAAAAAATCAGACCAAGAAATCAACAAAAAAAACCTCACATGTAATCAACAAATAACAGACCTAACCAACCAAAAAGCTGCCAGTCAAACCCACAAATTAAAAACACCCTAAACCAACAAACAAAAAGAACAAATAAATAAAAGAAAAAAAAAACCAAAAACCAAAACAAAAATAAGCTATTAATGTCCATACAAAATAAATTC
>NW_021358689.1:0-247 GCF_001605985.2 Dendrobium catenatum | reverse complement strand
GATATCATTAGCTACTTTTTTTACAAAAAATTAGCTTTCTCATATATAATCATAATCTTAAGATATTGAATCTTACGCTTAAAAATTTTTTTGTTAGTAGTCTTTAAATGCCCTCATGTAAGCCTAGGATAATGTTTTATTTTATTTTTTATATTATTTCTTTTCATCTTAAAGTTGAAAATAAATAAGCAATATTTGGTACATAAATTTTTATTCGGAATAACTTTACACTCTTTGCAATCTAAAT
>NW_021358688.1:0-395 GCF_001605985.2 Dendrobium catenatum | reverse complement strand
ACTCCCTCAAGGTAAACTTTCTATCTAAACCTCAGCGCGTCACCCTCCCTTGTGAAGTGCAAACCTCTAGGCCCTCAACTAAAAAGAAAATGTTTATGCTTGCTCAACCAATCTTTCACTCAAGACATGTGATGAGTTTATAAATTGGGCTCTTAAATAACCTTAATTTTGGAATTAAGTACTATAATCATACAATATAATTAATTCGATTCTGTTGAAGATCATATTATATGATATATAATGACCTAGTATAATTAGGTATTTAAAATCACATATCATTTAGGATGAATCATGGTTCTTCCAATGAGTTCTTATGTGAATCACACTATATGATATAAAGCAACATTAAGAAAATATCCACAATATCATTCTTGATTCTTCAATGTTGCTTGGTG
>NW_021358687.1:0-569 GCF_001605985.2 Dendrobium catenatum | reverse complement strand
CCCTCACCTGACACTTAGAGTTCCATCAGACCACCACTTGATGCTCAGACTTCCACCGAACCACCACCTGATGTTGTACATCCATCGGACCACCGCCTAACGTCGGAGTTCTACTGGACCACCTGATGCCCAGAGTTCCACCAGGCCACCATCTAACACCCAAAGTTCTGCTGAACCACCTAATGCCTAGAATTCAACTAATCCACCACCAGATGCCCGGAGTTCACCCTAACACCCAGAGTTTCTCCAAACCACCACCTAAAGTTGAACTTCCGCCTAATACTAGAGTTTTTCCATACCACCTAACGCCTAGAGTTCTATCGTGCCAACCACAGACGCCTAGAGTTCCACCAGGAAACATGACATAGAAGTTCTTCCAGACCACCACCTGAAACCTGGAGCTCCATCGGACCACCATGTGATGCCAAACTTTTGTTAGACTGCCACCTGTCGAACTACCTCCTTAAGATAATGGTCTTTCGACCCTTCTCTCCTACTGACTACGATCCATTTGACCACCATCGACTACTACGGTCCTTCCGACCTCCATCGCCAGACAATGATCTTTT
>NW_021358686.1:0-262 GCF_001605985.2 Dendrobium catenatum | reverse complement strand
GAGGGAAATGTTTAGGTGATAACACAAACCTAAACCCATCACCCGGGCATCCTAGTCTAAAAGGACTAGGTTGTAAGACCCACAACTCGGGCTGCGTAGCTTACAAGGCTAGGTCGTAAGACCCACCGTTAGGCAACTTCTAAGGAAGTCATAAGACCTATCCAACTGAAATTCTTCATGCAACTTCAATTGGAGCCGTAAGCCCCAAACTAAACAAACTATCCTGGCAACTCCTAATTGGAGCCGTAAGCCCCAAACTAAA
>NW_021358685.1:0-1251 GCF_001605985.2 Dendrobium catenatum | reverse complement strand
AAATGTGCACACTCGGCACATCAACAATATACAGAAACTTACGCGGTAAAAACTGAACCAATCAAAAGATACAGACAAAAAACCGTAACGGAAACGAAATCCGAACAGAAAATACCGCCAAACGCGACGGAACTGAAAATTGAGAAAGGCGGAATGTGCCTTACCTCGTGCACAACAATATCCTCAACAGTCACTTCGATCGAAAACGGCTCCGCGTCTTCCAGAAATCAACTTTTCCAAAAACTTCTTTTTCTCTCTCCTCAGAACAGTAATTGAGATATTTTAATTTTGATTTTCTCTCTCTTCAAAACGACTGATTTCCCTTAAGTAATACTCAGATCGGCCCGGCCGATCGCAGCATCGTCCCGGGACGATCCGACAAAATGGATCGGCCTGGTCTCCACTCAGGGCTGTGGTCTGGCCGATATTTTCTACAGTGCCGATCGGCCTGGCCGATGTCTCCAATCGGCCTGGACGATGCATGCAGAACAGCACCTGGAGCAATCTGGGCAAATTCTGGAACAAACTTACAACTGATCGTCCCAGGACGATCCAGATCGTCCTGGACGATCCTGGAGCAGATTGTGATATTACACCTTAGGTATTATGATGTTACCTTGGGTGTAGTTCCTCTCAAGACAATCTTTGAACACAACGCAGTCCTCAAGAGGGTGACTAAGCATCCTGTGGTACGGGCAATACTTGGGATCATCCAAGTTGCTTCTCGTGCAGTCCGGTGCTTCCACGGGACTTTAACCATCAGAATCTCTTTATTTCTTAACTTCCGGACGTCGTACGCCAAAATCAACTCTGGCTCTTCCTTGTACGCCAGATTCTCCTGAATCTCAACCTCGTTAGTAGATATCTTCTTCCCAGAGTCGGATACCCACTTCCTCAGAGTGGATACATGAAACACATTATGCACATCAGGCATAGATTCAGAAAGTAATAACTTGTAAGCAGCTTTTCCAATTCTTTCCAAAATCTCAAATGGTCCAACATACCTTGGACTAAGCTTGCTTACCTGACCAAATCTGCTCACACCTTTCATCGGGCTGACTTTGACATACACAAAGTCACCAACCTGAAATTCGACAAACCTGTGCTTCTGATTGTAATACTTCTGTTGTCGATCTTGAGCAGCTTTCAATCTTTCTCTTATCAAATTGATTTTCTAAGCAGTTTCATCAGCAAACGTGGCACCCAAAGCCTGTCTATCTCCGACCTCCGTCAGAGTCAAAGGAGTACGGC
>NW_021358684.1:0-200 GCF_001605985.2 Dendrobium catenatum | reverse complement strand
TATATTTAATTTTATATTATTTTTATAATTTTTTTCTGGATTTAAAACAATTTTAAAATGACTTTTAAATCATTTTAAAATATTAGCTACTGGAAATGCCACGCAGCGGCGTTCCATTTGCCAATCCAGAAATTACGACTGCACCAATGATTTGTGCCGGCAGTCAAGTGGGCCCCGGTTTACTTATCTAGCGTGGTATC
>NW_021358683.1:0-671 GCF_001605985.2 Dendrobium catenatum | reverse complement strand
CAAATAGATTGAATTCACTCAATCATACTCTAATCATTTGATCTAACTTGGACTCTAACCAAGCTTAAGTTAATCTAAACTTAAATAAATTCATCCTTGACCTCTATTGCACTCCTTAGACCACCCTTTATGGGTCCTAACTAAATTTATATTTACGGATCTAGAACCTAATTGACCCAAATTGACCTAATTAATCAAAGTTAACCCTCCATCCTATTTGGATTCAAGTTAGACATCATACCTTGACTTAGATCCAATTTAATCGACCTAGTGGATTTTATCTTAATTAGCCTATATTGATTAGTAGGACTTAATTTGACCAATCAACTTAAACTAATTATATCATATCCATTTTCAATAGATACCCTAGACCTCCCTTATCCATCCTAGCTAAGCTTAAGGCACACTTAAAGTCATATTGGTCTTACCTTAGCCTATTAAAATTGACTAGATCCCGTGGAATAATTTCGTTACTTTAAAGCCGAAATAACTCATGGAATTATGGATTCATCATACAACATCTCCTTTCCTAATCAAATTAAGTGGCTAGAATTAGTTATGATTCTTTAAATATTAAACTCATATAACTACTAAATATTTGATTAAATCCTTAAATCATTAATGAATTTAATTGAAATTAATCTTAGTTATAAATTGAATAACCTCTCTTA
>NW_021358682.1:0-210 GCF_001605985.2 Dendrobium catenatum | reverse complement strand
TAGACATTTCAATATAGAAAATCATTACAAGAGAGATATATGAAAATTCTATATTTCAAAGTTCAATAGAATATAAGTGAATATAAGATCAATTTGAATTAAGATATTAAAAGAATTTGGAAAGAAGGAATTACAACATGTGGCGCTTTGCGCATCTTTTTCAAAATTTGGGCTCATTTTTGTGCATATTTTGACATTGGGCTAATTTTG
>NW_021358681.1:0-246 GCF_001605985.2 Dendrobium catenatum | reverse complement strand
TTCTGTGTCGTCTGGTGGAGAAGTTATTAGAACAAATGTGAATACGAGTCTTATTATACACACAGATCTACCCACGTAATAATTTCACTATTTAAATGCACAAATTCTTTATTGAAATTCGTTCTTTGTATTACTGCATATGATCTTCGTGTTTTTCTTAACTTATGGTGATATTTTGTTTTTGTGGCTTGACAAATATCCATGGTGGCAAATGAAGCACCTTTCCTCCACTGGAGTCTGCACTAC
>NW_021358680.1:0-480 GCF_001605985.2 Dendrobium catenatum | reverse complement strand
TGCCATCTGAAAATCTTAAAACTTTGGGAACCAATAGATTAGCAGGGGAGGACAACATATACTTGCGGTTTCTCCTCAACATCCTCAGTTTCTCACCAACCTGAGGCACATTATTAATAATTTTGAGCCTTTATATATTAAGATGAGGCTTTACATGTCGTGGTTTAACGTACTGTTTGTAGTTTACTGGATGATGAGATGTGAAACTCTTTGAAGAAAATGATTTTAGAATTGGGAAAGGAGCACTGAAATGTATGGCTCAACCACCGAATTTGCTACAGTAAAAAAAGGTTCTGAAAAAATTTTGACCGGAGAGCACCTTTCAGCTTTTTTTTTATTCAGATTCTTATGTATTAACTGAATGACAGAAATTATTTTTATCATATATGCATTAATAGTTACAGTGAGCTGATCTTTCATCACCAAATAAATTTTCAGCCAAGTGTCGCCTCCTTTCTCTTACAGCTTGGAGACTATAAT
>NW_021358679.1:0-203 GCF_001605985.2 Dendrobium catenatum | reverse complement strand
TGGGACTAACACCTGACTCCTTATCTCCTACCGCCTAAGGTCCTTCTGACCACTGTCGCCTAATACGGTCCGTCCGACCTCCATCACCATACAACGGTCTCCGGCCGACTACGGTCTCCGGCCGACTACGGTCTCCGGCCGACTACAGTCTCCGGCCGACTACGGCCTCCTGCCGACTACGGCCTCCTGCCGACTACGGTCTC
>NW_021358678.1:0-439 GCF_001605985.2 Dendrobium catenatum | reverse complement strand
AATGCCCTTGCTTGTTGGGATAATAGTGGTTTTCATGCTTCATGTCTTTGGCCTATACTGGTGGTATAGGAATGATGATCTGTTGAACCCACTGATGCTACTGCCTCCAAAGGAAATTCCACTCTTCTGGCATGCTATTTTTATAATTTTGGTGAATGGTATTTTCTCAGCTTTCCCTTCTTATGAAGATCTTCTATTCTATGTTAACAAGAATGCATGCCATCATATATTTGTCTAGAATTATGTACATGTTATGTCTTGTATGTGAATAGAGTATGGTCTTTTTTGTCCTTATTTATCGTAATTACTAACGTTGATGGAAGGCATTTTTGGCTTCAATAATCCAATGCCCCGGAATGATTTTGCTCATTAAGGCTGTCTGAGGTTGATTAAATGAGACTGACCAATTACAGCTACATATATTTTAATGTTTATGTGT
>NW_021358677.1:0-207 GCF_001605985.2 Dendrobium catenatum | reverse complement strand
CTCATAAGATGCCATTCCTATGAGAGCAGTCTGAAGAAAAAAAAGGTCCTAAATTAGTTAAGACTTTTGAGAAGAAGGCAGTAGTGTCGGTAGTTGACAAGGGAAAAAGGTCAATGACTAGTCAGCCCATTATTCCTCCATCACCACCGCCACAGCCAGCTCAGAAGCACCCCTTTCAGATAGTTACTCAACATACTAGAGATCCTA
>NW_021358676.1:0-282 GCF_001605985.2 Dendrobium catenatum | reverse complement strand
TGGATATCTTTTCCTAATCTTCGATTGCATTTCTTTAACCCCAAAGTTTTACATGCATTGGGTTCAATTTTCGGTAGACCTTTGTAAACCGATCAGGCTATTGCTTCTCGGATGAGACCTTCTGTAGCTCGTATTTTTGTTGAAGTTGATATAACCAAAAAATATTCTAAGGAAATCTGGGTAGGATCCAAGGCTTTTGGATATATGCAAAAAGTGGAGTTTGAGAAAGTTCCGGAATTCTGCCCTCATTGTAAAATCCATGGTCATGCTCTAACTGAATGT
>NW_021358675.1:0-265 GCF_001605985.2 Dendrobium catenatum | reverse complement strand
ACCCTCTTTGGGTTCGGGTCAACCCAACCCACCCTGCTTCGGGTTCGATTTTTCTAATTTCCCGCGCGCGACTTGACAACGCGGCAGCCGGTGCAGTGGCAGCGGTGCCGATAAGGCCAGCAGCGGGCCTGGTGCAAGCGGCGACTCGATGGCTTGATGCGACTCAATGGCAGATGGCTCGATGCGACGCGAGCAGGCGGGCTGCAGGGGCAGCCAAGGCAAGCGGGGTAGGCGGTGCTGCAGAGCAGGCGGGCAGGGCCGGTCA
>NW_021358674.1:0-478 GCF_001605985.2 Dendrobium catenatum | reverse complement strand
CTGCCGAAGTCTCGCCGAGACACTGTGCAGCAGCGCCATTCCGGGATTTCTGCCAAAATCCCGCGACAGCTTCTCGATCGCTGCTCCACTCCCGTCTATAAAAAGAAGGCCAAATGATGCCTTCTGCTCTCATCTCCAACACCGACTCTTCCTCTTCCACGCTCGCTGCTTCCATACGATCTTCTCCTCCTGACATCCACGACTTCCCCTGCTCATTCCATTTGCTTCCCAAACCGAACTTCTCCCACTACCGAGCTCTTCTTCTCCCACGCACCAAAGCCACGATTGCGCCACTCTCCCCTCTTCTTCTGAAATCCCAGTCGGAACTCCCCTCTCATCTCCGACCCACCGCAAAGCCCCGTCCATCTCTCCTCCTGCAGTCGAAGCTTCCCGATCCCCACTGCCTTTGCCGACCTCCTCTGGCCGTGAGAGAGAGAGAGAGAAAGAGATAGAGAGGAGAGGAACCTTACCTTGCCCT
>NW_021358673.1:0-256 GCF_001605985.2 Dendrobium catenatum | reverse complement strand
CCAGATTAAATACGAAGTATAGTCAAGTTTATCGTACCCCAGCTGACCACTTTCCAGTCTATTTCATGGATGGCTCCCTCCATCTGCTCTATAATGAGAGATGCCAAGGACCACAAACTGTAGATGATCATGATTTAGATGAGGAAGGGGGAGAACCAAACCTCTAAGTACTAGCCTATGTAGAACTTGCCCCCATCTTATAGCCCCCACCTCCTGTTTCGTGTATTAAGTTATTTGAATGCTTAAAGTTGAGATT
>NW_021358672.1:0-306 GCF_001605985.2 Dendrobium catenatum | reverse complement strand
CTTATAGATTCATTGTTAATACTGCCTGTGGATTTATTGATCTTGCATATAGATTCACTATTGTTATTGTTTCTACACCGTATTGACTGCTGCATGGATTCACTGTTAGAATAGATTGAAATTTATCATACTGCTTTCCTCGTTTGATTTCATTGAATAGATATTATTGATTAGACCGCATTGATTTGATTTGATAGCGATTGATTTGACGGATTAATTGATTTCCTATTGTGTACGGATTTCTTCGAGATTGACATGGATTTATTGAGTTGATTTATCGATTCTCCTGCCGCTGCATTGACTGGT
>NW_021358671.1:0-369 GCF_001605985.2 Dendrobium catenatum | reverse complement strand
ACTAAAAAAAAATAGTAATGAAATAAAAATAATAATTACAATCTAGAAAACAACACGATAAAAAGATGTTTGGTGAAAGCATCTTGTTGATCAAAACCAACTTACTAATGTCATAGCAGTCTTGTGTTTCGCTCCCCAATCGTTTGGTTAAAGCATCAACAATTTCGCTATTGATGGTCAAGATATGAGATGTTTGAGTTAAAACCTGTTGAGTTTTCTCACGAATGGAGTGACAGTCCATTTCAATATTTTTGGGGCGCTAATGAAAAACAAGATTTACGTCAATGTGAATAATCACGAGGTTATTGCAACGCAAGATGGCTAGATTCTAGGGGAAAATGCCAAAGTTGGTTAACAAGTAATTTAGCC
>NW_021358670.1:0-202 GCF_001605985.2 Dendrobium catenatum | reverse complement strand
AAGTCAAATCCTCCTTCCCCTCAATTAAAGGCATTTCTACTAGCAAACCCTTAGAAGTCCTGCACATGGATCTCTTTGGATCCGTTAGCACTGCAAACTTAGGATGGAAAGTCTTTGGGAATGTTATTATTGATGATTATTTGAGGTTTACTTGGGTTAGATTCTAATCTCATAAAAGTGAATCATTCGAGGAATTCAAGTT
>NW_021358669.1:0-329 GCF_001605985.2 Dendrobium catenatum | reverse complement strand
ACGTAGGCCCCTTTGAGGGTTTTAACAAAAAAAAAAAAAGCATGACAAAGTTGAAGAGTATTTATGCTCTGATTCACAACAATATTAAGAGAGATCTAACTTTTGCACTAATAAGTTTTTTAACTATCATAGGTTCAAAGTCACTTTGATATAATATTTTGAGTATTAAAACTTAGTTTATAGCTTTTATTAGCATGCTCTGAAATTTCTACATGTAAGATAAATTTGGTAATTTACATACACAGTTCACACTCATTATTTTTTTTTTCATCCACACAAGAGCTCAATGTTATGGCGTTGTCAATGTTGGCGTCGCGGCGTAGATAGAG
>NW_021358668.1:0-245 GCF_001605985.2 Dendrobium catenatum | reverse complement strand
ACGAAGTAGTATGAACCACAAAGTTCTACAGCTCACAATTAATTGCTAGCCACAGTCTGACAATAAGGGCCTTGTACTCTGTTGTGTTATTTTTAGCACGAAGTTAAGTCAAAGCCCATACTCAAGAGTAACTTGCTATGAAGAGATCAACAAAATTCTTTCTCCAGTGCCAAAACTTCCAGAAACTCTGTCAACATATAAAGTCCAGCATGGAGGAGAAGGAGGAGCACTCAGGGGGGGGGGGG
>NW_021358667.1:0-242 GCF_001605985.2 Dendrobium catenatum | reverse complement strand
CATCCTTTCACACTCTCCAAGTGTAGGCAGAGAACCCGTCGTCCTTTCACACTCTCCAAGTGTATACAGAGAAACCTTAATCCTTTCAAACTCTCCAAGTGTTGGCAGAGAACCCTTCCTCCTTTCACACTCTCCAAGTGTAGGCAGAGAACCCTTCGTCCTTTCACATCTCCAAGTGTAGGCAGAGAACCCTTCGTCCTTTCACACTCTCCAAGTGTAGGTAGAGAACCCTTCATCCTTTC
>NW_021358666.1:0-205 GCF_001605985.2 Dendrobium catenatum | reverse complement strand
CCAATGATTGATCATGTTGAATGAAATGAAAATTAACATGTTATGATTTACTCTTTTCATAGAAATATAATGAATGATATAGGAATGAAATGCGTAAAATGAGGGAGCAGGTGAGTGGAAAAAAGGTAGCTCCAGCTAAGGAGGAGTCCACAGATTCATAGTAGTTCACTTTAGTCATATGAACTTGTTTATTTCTGTGAACATG
>NW_021358665.1:0-206 GCF_001605985.2 Dendrobium catenatum | reverse complement strand
TAAACTCTTTGTATGATCATGAACTTTATGACATACTGCCCATATAGAGCTCCAACTTGCACCAAAGCACTATACCTCATCTCCAAATCAATTTGGAGTGTAAAACCCATCAAAGTCAGCACATAAATCATCTCCAAAAACAGTTTGGAGCATTAACACAGGAAAAAACTGCATATATCTCACAAAAAACAGTGACAAAAGCTGTA
>NW_021358664.1:0-270 GCF_001605985.2 Dendrobium catenatum | reverse complement strand
TGTTATATATGCTTCTAACAGCTCTCTTGACCGCAAGGAGCTGTGGGATTCTATTGTTCAGTTGGCTCCTACAAGTGACTTCCCTTGGGCTTTAATTGATGATTTCAATTACTGTCGGTATGCTTCTGAAAAAAAGGGGGGGGGGGGGGGGGGGGGGGGGTACTTCTATTACTCAATCTGCATTGTTAGACTTTAACAATATAATTTTTAGTAATAGTCTCATGGACTTACAATCTGTTGGTTTTAAGTATACTTGGTTCATTCAACGAA
>NW_021358663.1:0-209 GCF_001605985.2 Dendrobium catenatum | reverse complement strand
ATGGAACAAGATGAAGGTCATTACATTACTCTTTTATGATAATTGTCTTTATGGTTTGTTAGATGAACTATTTGAGTAATTGCTGTCTTCTTAGGCTTTGTTTAGGATGTCTTTCTTACTGTTCTTTAAAGTAGTTTTCTTGTGCAAAAAATAATTTTTTTATACTAAAAAACCGTCCCAAACGAAATCTTATTCTTCCATTTCAGCTC
>NW_021358662.1:0-251 GCF_001605985.2 Dendrobium catenatum | reverse complement strand
CTCGTTACTACTGATGTGGTGCATTCTGGTTGGCCCCCGGATGACGTTTTGACTCCAATCTCCACACAGAATAATTTCTCCATGTGACGCTATTGCTTAAGTGGGATGAAAATAATTGCGGGTCCTACACCTGTGGGGCTGGTTACTGTACTCTCGCTGAGAGATTAGTTACGCTGTCATATGCCTCCTAAGAGGTGGTAGCGAGTAGATACCTCCGTTCCAAAAAAAATATATATATATATATATTACGG
>NW_021358661.1:0-347 GCF_001605985.2 Dendrobium catenatum | reverse complement strand
TTTAAAATTTAATGAAGAGAAGATGCCGCTGGGGATTCTTATACTTCTCCTCGGGATGAAAATTAGGATGCCACTAGGGATGCTTATTCCTAATTTCAAAAATGTCAATAGGATGTCGTAGGAGGACTTATACCTGGAGACAGATTTAAGATTTAAAATTTAATGAAGAGAAGATGCCGCTAGGGATGCTTATACTTCTCCTCGAGACGAATATTAGGATGCCACTAGGGATGCTTACTCCTAACTCCAAAGATGTCAATAGGATGCCGTTGGAGGACTTATACCTAAAGACGGATTTAAACAGGTTTGGCGAAAGCCAATAGGATGCCGTAAAAGCGGACTTAGAC
>NW_021358660.1:0-275 GCF_001605985.2 Dendrobium catenatum | reverse complement strand
GGGGCACGGATATCATTGGGCCGATTGACCCTCCCTCCATAAGAGGTCATCGTTTCATATTAGCAGCGACTGATTACTTTTCAAAGTGGGCGGAAGCAATTCCCCTACGCAACGTAACATCACACCATGTCTTAAAATTCTTTTGTGACCATATCTTATATCGATTCAGCGTACCCCGCAGAATTATATCCGATAATAGGTCTGCATTCAAGTCTACAAAAATCAACAGTTTTATGAGACGCCATAATATTGATTGGAGATACTCGACACTATTA
>NW_021358659.1:0-218 GCF_001605985.2 Dendrobium catenatum | reverse complement strand
TCACGGAAGCTCCCTCAAATTGCTCTTGCCAAGCTTAGTCATTGGTAGGAATTGAGTGTAATCTTCTATGCATCCTACGTCTCGTTGTTAGACTAGGGATTAAATTGAAGGCTACTATTTTGCATTGTTTTACTTGTCTTACTTATCTTGAAAATTTCAAAGCTTGGAGCATGTTAATTAACCTACGCAAATCACATCTTTATTTGTTTTAATTGACG
>NW_021358658.1:0-336 GCF_001605985.2 Dendrobium catenatum | reverse complement strand
GGTACGAAAGGATTTCAGGTGTTCAGTGATGCTTCACTGAAAGGTTTGGGATGTGTGCTGATGCAGAATGGAAGGGTAATTGCTTATGCCTCTAGACAGTTGAAACCACATGAGAAGAATTACCCGACACATGATTTGGAGTTAGCTGCTGTTGTTTTTGCTTTGAAGATTTGGCGTCATTACCTGTATGGCGTCAGATGTGAGATTTTTACTGATCATAAGAGCCTGAAGTACATTTTCACTTATAAGGATCTGAATTTGAGGCAGAGAAGATGGCTCGAGTTGATCAAGGACTATGTTTTGACCATTCAGTATCAGCTTGGGAAGGCTAATGTG
>NW_021358657.1:0-232 GCF_001605985.2 Dendrobium catenatum | reverse complement strand
TTGGATTTGATTTGGATTTTGAGTTTGATTGATTAAGCTTGAGTTATATAAATCATTTATGATCATTTGGAGGACCATAATTGATTGGAAAAAGGTTAAAGTTTGATTAAAAATAAGATTGAGGTTTGAACTAGAGATTAAGATCTTGAACTAGACTGGAGTCTTGATTTTGATTGAGGTTTGATTTGAATTGATATCTGGGTTAGCTTAAGGCCAGGATTGGTTTGAAAGT
>NW_021358656.1:0-205 GCF_001605985.2 Dendrobium catenatum | reverse complement strand
CTACATACCTCATTAATCGCACTCCGTCGATTACTACAGCAAACATATCACCTCTACAACGCATGTTCAACATCAAGCCGTCATACGAACATCTACGTGTATTTGGATGCGAATGTTACCCTCTGTCTCCCCCTATAAACCGTAACAAGCTCACGCCACAATCTGAACCTTGCTTATTCATAGGCTATTCAGACACTATGAAGGG
>NW_021358655.1:0-277 GCF_001605985.2 Dendrobium catenatum | reverse complement strand
TTTTTGCAATCTATAGATTACCGCATGTGGATGTTAGCAAATGATGGGTATGTTGCACCGTTTAAAACTGTTAATGGTTTGAAAACTCCTGTACCGTTTATTGAATGGAGCAATGAGGATAGGGAGTTAGCCCAACTGAATGCTAACTGCTTAATTTGCTTTTTTTGTGCATTGAAATCTGAGGACTATATGAGAGTGTCTACTTGTGTTTCTGGTAAGGAGATTTAGGATAGACTGTGCATTACATACGAAGGCACAAACAAAGTAAAACAGTCTA
>NW_021358654.1:0-253 GCF_001605985.2 Dendrobium catenatum | reverse complement strand
AGCCGGCATTGCATAACGTGTATGTGAATTTTTTTGTTTTGCCTTTTGGTTCATGCATAGAGGTCAACAAATTTAAATGAATGATTTAATTTCTAAAGCAAATAATCCATTTTCCTATTTACAGTTACTATAGCATATCCACCTAGCTTGGCATGCAATGGCTGATCCCTCTCATACTTCATCCAACGGATAGCATTAATGTATAGTTTCTTAGTGGAATTAATTATATAGTATTATAATAAAGAATGTATTC
>NW_021358653.1:0-759 GCF_001605985.2 Dendrobium catenatum | reverse complement strand
TTCAAGTTTTCCCCATAAGAACGAAGCTACAATGGCTACAAAAGAAACTTACAAAAGTTGCCATGCCAAAGCTTAAATAGCTCTCAAAACGAGCTCATTAATGCAAGTTGCCTACATTATCGTCCAGGACGATAGGTATATCGTCCTAGCTGATTAGTTCAAACTCAGCTCAACGGCCTGGGATGAGTTGGGATGGTCAGAAGAAAATTTGTTATATCATCCTGGCCGATCTCACGATCGTCCCAGACGATTAGTTTAAAAACAATTTTAATCATCCTGATCATCACCCTGATTTGGTGCTGGCCGAAATCAATCGTCCAGGCCATCGTCCTGACCCATCATAAGATCATCCTGGATGATGTGATTATATCAATCAGCCATTAATGATTTTCAAATTATACCAGATCAATTTAGGTATGATTGAGTTAGATCATCCTGGACGATATAAATACCGTCCTGGCCAATTTCCTTAAAAAAAGAATACTTAAACTGATTATAGCGGCTGATTCTTACTGAATTGAGAATATCGTCCTGTTCGATACAAGTATTGTCTAGGCCGATGTGTTTCTGACGGCTTCCTTAATGAGGATGCCCTAATTAGGGTTTCTACTTTTGTAAGATTGTCCAGGACGATATAAATATCGTCCCGAATGATGTTACCAAAACTAGAAATATTTTAGGGCACAACAAAAAATCTTCCAAGTTACAAATCATTAGATGCTACACCAAATACAACAGACTCAAGAAAGGAAAAAGATT
>NW_021358652.1:0-307 GCF_001605985.2 Dendrobium catenatum | reverse complement strand
CTTCTATACGGATCTATAGGAGTCGACAGGGTTCGAAACTTCAAACAAATACATGGTTGTGGGGATCGATGTATTTGTTTCAATACATTCATATTAGGCCTTCAAGGTCTACAATCAAAAGAATTCACTAAGCAAAAGGCATGAAGCCTACGAAACCCGATTCTCCTAAGCATGTAAATAGGAGTAGACAGGGTTCGAGAAATCAGATAAATATGCGGTCACGAAAGTTGACCAGATATTTATTTCGTACATTCATATTCGGCCTTCAAGCCCTTCAACAAAGAAAGTTCATGAACAAAGGCATGAA
>NW_021358651.1:0-483 GCF_001605985.2 Dendrobium catenatum | reverse complement strand
TTCCGGTCATCGGAGGATGAACGGTGACCCTCTACCACCATAAATGGATGCAGCTTGAAATTCTCAATGGAGGAATTTGAAAAACTTCTAAAATTTGTGGAAGTTCTCTCTCCTCTCGCCCTACGGTGCTAGGAATCTTAGGACCCCAACAAATGCATTTAATTTTGAGGAAGAAGTAAAAACAAGCTGACCCAAAAGAGTCTCACTTAATTGAGGTCAAGAGAATCCTTATATACTTATTAAGTACTCCAAACTTAGGAATTTTGTATCTTAGACACAACACGTCCTTTGAAATCTTAGGTATTCAGATTTTGATTTTGCCAGAAGTAGGGTTGATAGGAAAAGTACCATTGGAACCTGTCAATTCATAGGATAATCTTTAGTTTCCTGGTCCAGTAGAAAGAAAAATTTAGTAGAACTTTCCATGGCCGATGTAGATTATATAGTAGTAGGGAGTTTTGTTGAACAAATTTTATGGTTGAA
>NW_021358650.1:0-569 GCF_001605985.2 Dendrobium catenatum | reverse complement strand
GCACTAAAAAAAATCAGCTTTGGAGGGGGTTTTACACAGGGGGCCAGCTGAACCGGTCCAACATGGACCGGTTCACTTCTACAGCTAACGGCCCAAATCAGGGGGCGGAACCAAGGGGGAGGGGCAGATGCCCTAGTAGGTCCAATCAATTAATTAAATGGGTGTTTAGGAGGGTATTTGTATTATGGGCTGTTTAGGAATTTTGTATTTATCCTTTGGCTTTAATTAATTGCTAATGCTAGAATTAGAGTTTCGTCTTGAATTTGAGATCTAGGATTTGTGCTTTTGGGCTCTAGGCTTTGCTAGAGAATTGGACAGTTGTTTCTTCCCCTCAAATTGAAGATAATTATATTTTGTATTACTTTTCTTGTTCGTGAATTGAATAGAAGAAGTTTTCCTTGTGTTTCTCTCTAATATTCTGAAATTCCTGCATCGTTTTTGCTGTCTTCTCTCTGAAATCAGCATATTTATCACTGTTTTTACCGATTATTGCTAGGGTTACTTGAGAACTCAAATATTTTCTATCAAATATAGTAAGTCAAAGCAAACTCTAGTGAATAGGCAAGAAA
>NW_021358649.1:0-809 GCF_001605985.2 Dendrobium catenatum | reverse complement strand
ATATCTCCTCGTTAAACTCAGTGATAGTAATGTACTCAACTTCTGTGATTAAGAGAGCAATAATATTCCGATCTACAATTGGTATCTTTGATTTAGAAAATACTACTGTTAGTTTGGTTTTGTTGGAAAGTTTTCTTACTTATTTTTCATGCTTAATTTAAAGGTTTATGCCCTTTAGTGTAATTTAAGTGTCTCTTTATCTATTCTATAAGAGAATGATGTGAAGAAGTGAAGTGGGATAAGGAGAGAGTGTGAGCAAAGAGATCTGTATTGTTTCTTTCAAATTTTCATAGTGAATTTATATATTGATGTGGTACGGCGTCATGATTTGTACGTACCCATATCATATTTTTCCACATTAAATCTTAGTATACTTTTATGTTCTTTTCTTTTCTTGTTTCTTTCGCTGCATACTTTACTCTTCGAACAACTAATATTAGAGCCATATTTTTTAGTTTGAGCGGGAGCAATGACTAGCGAAACAATGAAAAGATTGAGATTTTCAATGGGTCAAACTTTGCTTTGTAAAAGATACAAATCGCTCTACCAAAAGAAGTTGTATGCATGTGCTGTTGGAAGGAATCACTAAGACACCAAATTCGATGACACTATAGAGAAATAAGAGGTTCTTGGCTAGACAACCTTAGGCTTAATTCGACTTTCACTTTCTGATCTTGTTCTTTTAACATTATTGATATTTCATCACAAAATTAGCTTGATCGGACACGAATCTCGAGGCAAAACCTAGTTGGAGACTTCAAAAATTAAATCTGGAAGCGCCTGAACTCCGATTACAGCGAGCTTACAGT
>NW_021358648.1:0-274 GCF_001605985.2 Dendrobium catenatum | reverse complement strand
TAATTTTAAATTAAGGAGAATTAAAATACGAACAATTATATATATTATGTGCGAAAAACGGATTGAAAATGAATTTCCTATGATTTTCCAATGTTCTGTCTCTTAAAATATATTTAAAATTAATTAAAACCCAATTAAAACCCTAATCCGACGACGGGACCTGCGGGAGTGCCACGTGGCCCGCGTTCAATGGCTTCGCGGAACGGCGGTGGCTGCACCCAATCATGGGTAATGATTGGCGCCGCCGCCAATCATTACCCGATGATTGTGGCGG
>NW_021358647.1:0-354 GCF_001605985.2 Dendrobium catenatum | reverse complement strand
CTTGGTTCACTCATTGCTTATGAGCAAGGAGTTAGTCGAAGAAAGATTGATGCAGGTGAACCACGAAAGGAGAAGAATATACCACTAAAAGTGGAAGAGTCAGAGAGTGAACACTCACAACCTGAGGATAAAGATGATATTGCATTAATGACTAGACAATTCATAAGCTTTATGAAAAGAAAGCAGAAGAGACATCAGTAATGGAATAGAGGTAAGTTTAACAGAAATGGCAAGGTTTCTAATGAAATGATTTGTTATGAATGCAAGAAACCAGGTCATATCAAGACTGATTCCCCAAAACTCAAAGCCACTCCTAACAAGGAGAAGGTAGAGGATAAACCAATTGTAAAGAAG
>NW_021358646.1:0-228 GCF_001605985.2 Dendrobium catenatum | reverse complement strand
TAGGTCGGGTCATAAGATATTGCAAAGGATTAACTCTCGAAATCAAACTGATTGAGTGGGAGAGCATGTAATGCCTCAGTTTCTGAGCTGCAAAAACCAAAGCAAGACAATGCTTTTCTATTGACGGGTATCGAATTTCAGTAGGAAGGAGTCTTCGACTGAGGTAATAGAGAGCATTCTCTTTCCCTTCGTCGTTGACTTGAGCCAACAGGGCACCTAAAGACTCAT
>NW_021358645.1:0-329 GCF_001605985.2 Dendrobium catenatum | reverse complement strand
AGAGTTTTTAGCTCTCCAACATCAGGGCATGTGGAGTCTTGTAGAACCAAAACCTGATTACTCCATTGTTGGCTGCAAGTGGGCGTATCGCACAAAAGTTCATGCAGATGGATCCATCAAGAAATACAAAGCAAGGTTGGTGGCACTCGGAAACCATCAAGAGTTCGGACTGGACTATAATGAGACGTTTAGTATGGTAGCCAAACTACCAACCATACACATTCTCCTGGCTGTAGCTCTTTACAACAACTGGACGGTAGATCAATTGGATATCGCCAATGCATTCCTTCATGGTACCTTAACCGAAGAGGTCTTCATGAGGCAGCCCC
>NW_021358644.1:0-292 GCF_001605985.2 Dendrobium catenatum | reverse complement strand
TCTATCTTGAAACTTGATCCTTTTAAAAATTTGCCCAACTTACTAACGAATTTGACCTTCAATATGATTGATTTATGTTGAGACAACTGTCCCAACCTCTCAAGCATCAAGTCAATACAATGTGCAGCACAAGGAGTCCAGTAAATATGAGACCTCTTCTCCATTAACATTCTTCCTGCAGCTTTGTATGCACTTGCATTATCAGTAACAACCTGTACTACTAAGGCATCTCCCACTTCCTCCATAACTTCATCCAATATTTCAAACAATAATTGTGCATTCTTTATTAAGC
>NW_021358643.1:0-215 GCF_001605985.2 Dendrobium catenatum | reverse complement strand
TGTGAAGAATAGTATTAGAACCTTGATTCAATAAGTAGCCTGCATATACAAGATAGGATAATTTCATATAAAACCGGATGAGACCGGCCGATTCAACTGGTTCAGCCATGAGCCGGCCGGATAACCGGTCCGATCCAGCCTAAAAATATGGCTTCACATCGAACCAGATTGAATTGACAAAAATCGACAATTCAACCGATGAATTTGTCAGAGTT
>NW_021358642.1:0-351 GCF_001605985.2 Dendrobium catenatum | reverse complement strand
TTGCTCGCGTATTCTTCCTTCTACTCGCTGCTTGCGTCCGGCTGATCGCGATTCACGAGCTCGGCTGCTTGCGATCGCTGGCGACATTCCTCTGCTCGGCTGCTTGCGATCGCTGGTGGCGATCCTCTACTCGGCCGGTGTGATTCCCAACTGTAATTGTGAGCGCCCGGTGTCGGATTAAGGTACATTATATTTTCTCTGTGGTTTTCTTTGTATTTCTCTGTGATTTTCTTTGTATTTCTTTATGTTCATTATATAAAGGTTTATAGAACCTTGCTCGAAGCGACCAAATCTACTCCTGGGGCCAAGGTGGAGAACAACAAGTTCTGTGTGTCGGTCCACTTCAGATGT
>NW_021358641.1:0-215 GCF_001605985.2 Dendrobium catenatum | reverse complement strand
GAGAAGGAGGTCTACAAGCCCTCCATTGGAGCTGCACGCGGGCTCTCCTGGCTGTCCGATCGGATTATCATCCAGTTGCTCAATGAATCCACTGACCACAACATCAAGGATTTGGAGGTGATGGAATGCGAGAGATGGGCGAGCAAGGAGATCAATATAAGGTACGAGATAAGGGCCAACAGGAACGGATACAAAGCCAGAGCGTTGAATGAGGG
>NW_021358640.1:0-242 GCF_001605985.2 Dendrobium catenatum | reverse complement strand
CACTAGTTGAGTTGCTGATTGATATGAGGTGCGATGGTTCTTGATTTCTTTAGCTGAGTTTGAGTACAATGAGCAAGATATGTGGTATTGCCAAATGTGATTTTCTCTCTTAAAAGTTTCTGGGCTATTAAGTTATGATTCTCTAAGTGAAGCATGGTTGTTTTCTTCCCAATAGCATGGTGATTATGCATCTTTTGCAAACTGGGGTTGTGAATTTGATATTGGAAAATAAGCTTGTTGAG
>NW_021358639.1:0-349 GCF_001605985.2 Dendrobium catenatum | reverse complement strand
TATTTAATGAAAATCAGCTCGTTTTGAAGAGAGAGAAAAAATAAAATAAAATATATGATTTTGAGGAGAGAGAGAAGGTCGAGAAGAAAAGGAGAAAAGTTGATTTTTGGGCAACGCCGGGCCGTTTTCGTCCGTCGAGACAATTCAAGAAATTGGTGTACGCAAGGTAAGGCACATTCCGCATTTTTCAATTTTCAGAACGGTGAAGTTTGAACGATTTTTCTGTCCGGATTTCGTTTTCGTTAGCGAATTTCGTCTTTATTTTCCGATTGGTTCAGTTTTTACCGCGTAACTTTTTATATGTTTCTGAGATGCCGAGTGCGCACATTTTGATTATTTTCTGGAGAAT
>NW_021358638.1:0-251 GCF_001605985.2 Dendrobium catenatum | reverse complement strand
CTGAGAATTAACTTTGGTGAAGATTTGGTTCAACTGAATTTCAGAACTGATATTCATTTTGCAGAACAAGGTGATCAGATGGAACTGATTAATCAAATGACTGGTAAAACAATTTCTCATTTGGCATATAATGCTTTGTCTTCCAATGAGTCTTATGAGATGTATTAGGGGTGGATTAAAAAGCTCAGACTGAATTCTTGGGTAGAGAATTTCTGGTGGAGAATTTTTCATAAGGTGATTCCTACTTTTAA
>NW_021358637.1:0-436 GCF_001605985.2 Dendrobium catenatum | reverse complement strand
CGGCGCGCGAGCAGGAAAGAGAGGAAAGGATGCTCGGTGAAGTCCGGTGACCGTCGACGGTGAATTTCGGTGACCGTCGGCGACGTCAATCCACAGCGAGCGACTGACGACGACGAGCGAAACACGCAAGGTGAGAGAACGGAAGGAAACGAATGAGCTGCCAGAGGGGCTCCGTGTCGAAAAATAAGGCTTTCACCGGCGGAGTAAACGCCGGAAATAATATCCATCGGAACGTGCGATGGAAATAAGTCGTTGAGTTTAAATACGCCGGCGCAAGATTCGTCGATAATTTGCGCTGGTATGTTTCCGCAGTAACGTACGACGGAAACGATTCGGAGCTCATTTTACCGACGCATTTACCGGCGCATGGGACGCCGGAAGGTTTCCGTCGTATTATGTGCCGGCAAATGCGTCGTAAGTTTTCCGTCGCAATATT
>NW_021358636.1:0-221 GCF_001605985.2 Dendrobium catenatum | reverse complement strand
AAGATAAAAGCATGACTACTACCACAACCTGCCAGCAGTAGAAGCTTTGAGCATTAGAATCCATATATGAGCAAGAAGAAGCATTCAAACAAAAATCAAAGAAAAGTGAATTAGTACCAATAAATATCAATCACTTCGCCTAATCTCAGCAGAAAAGAACAACTTTCAATGAAAAAAAATTACAAAAAAATAGAAAAAAATCAATGAGTGCGTTACAAGAC
>NW_021358635.1:0-204 GCF_001605985.2 Dendrobium catenatum | reverse complement strand
GACGTTTCATGATCGGGTGGAAATCATGCGTAAGTTGGCGGTCGGGCATAATTCTGGTGTTAGTCAGTGGCCGAGGAAATGTCCGGCATCAATTGGTGCTCGGGCAAAAGTCCGCCGTTAGTCGGTGCCCAGGCAGGCGTCGGTTGTTGGCCAAGCAGAAGTCTGGAGTTAGTCTGTGGTCGGGCGAAAGTTTTGCGTTTGTCG
>NW_021358634.1:0-840 GCF_001605985.2 Dendrobium catenatum | reverse complement strand
GGAAAAAGAACAATGGTAATACAGGTATTCACTATACATCTTGGAAAAAGTTATGCAAAACCAAGGAAGAAGGAGGTAGAGGACTATTCTCTGTTGTGTCAAGGATTGGTCCTTTACGGGCCAAACTAGCATGAAATTTCTGTACAAAGCCTTCTACTATGCTGAATCAAATTTTAAGAGCGAAATATGGTGACCACGTCTGGTTGACTCCAATGAAAAGAGATTGCTCTTCGACTTGGAAAATCATCACTATGGGAGCTCAATATCTTAGAAACATTGTTAGATGGAATGTTTCTAATGGCAATTCTATTAATTGGATGTTCGATAGCCGGATTATGGATAAAAGCTTAGCAAGATGGCCAACATTTGTAAACTGTTCTGAAAATAGTGAATTAAAACTGAGTTACTTCATTTCTAATGGCAAGTGGAATTCTGATCTGATTCAAAATACATTTGGGGAACATCTGAGGGAGCTTATTTTTCAAATTCCTATTCAAGTAGGAAAAGGATTTGATAGCATTGAGCTTAATTCTAAATTCTCAGGAAAATCAATCGCTGCTCTGGTTTTTTAATCAGCTTCGGATAAAAATGTTGATGGTTCGATATGGAGTTGGATGAAAAAATATAAGCTGAGACCGAAGATTGAGCTGTTCTAGTGGAGGTTGTACAATGTTGGCTTACCTTCCAATGATTTTCTAGTTAGAAGGAAATTGAGTAACTTCTCAGGTTGCCCAAGGGGATGCATAGAAGATGAGAATGAATGGCATATAGCAGGAAATTGTTCAATGCTTCATGAAGTAATCTTTTTGCTCAATAAATGGGGATTCAAAATTCCTATCT
>NW_021358633.1:0-622 GCF_001605985.2 Dendrobium catenatum | reverse complement strand
GCGATAGGTGTCGTCCAAATATTTGGCGGTTGGTCATAGAACAATTGAGCTAATATTACCAGTGAAATTATAATGGATAATACTGTTAACATTTCTAGAAGAAAATTTTGTCAGAATTACTAATAAAATATTTCATAGGTAATTCAGATAAAAATACAACATTTTTCTGCAATAATTATGTCAAAAATCTGTTGGTACATCGTCAAAAAATTTTCATGTGAAAAGTTTCCACATTAGGCCACTTTGTAATTTGCATTTCACTGGCAAAAACAAATATGTTGAAAAGAAGTTTTTTTTGTGGATTAAGGACATTTTTCGGTTCTAAATGGACATTAGAAATAGACTTTTTTTTAGTGAAACATAATATGTTATCTTGAACCAGCATCAAGAGGCTACTTGACATCTCTAATACGGAAAATAGAAGCAAGCATGGAATTTTAATCACCCTCCTTACTCACCTTAGTATTTTCAACATAAACATCAAGAGCTTGAATGATGAAAGTTAATCTATAATTATTTCTTTGCTTTCTATATGAAATAGACATATTTATATTGAGTGTAATTAATTTACAACATATGAAGCTCAAATGATTTTTTTTTCTTTCGAAATTTCATGGAGGAC
>NW_021358632.1:0-271 GCF_001605985.2 Dendrobium catenatum | reverse complement strand
TCCATTCATTTAACCCACGTTTAAATGAATGATCACCCCTCTTTGAATACCAAATATTCAAAGGCCTTCTATGAATTTTGTAGCTTTCTAAGTTACATTTTCTTACTTCTACCCCAAAGTTGTAGGAAGGTAATCTTTCTCCTTCAACCTCAAAGTTGTAGGAAGCTTCTCAAGTAATCTTTTTGTTGGAGCACAAACCAACGAATAATCCTTTGAATATAGGATTCAAGTCCAAATCTTCCTCATTTGCTTAGTCACTAAATAAGCAAAT
>NW_021358631.1:0-389 GCF_001605985.2 Dendrobium catenatum | reverse complement strand
CATTGTACTGACGTTTTGCACGTGATATACTGTGTAAGTGACATGTGATTCATTGAACACGTGATATAGATTATTGGATTGCATGTGATTCACTAATCACGTGATATTGAATAATTGAATTGCAAGTGTATATTTTGATATGATTCTACGGCATTGATTGATTCCAAAATTTTCTAACGATGTTATGATTTTATTTCATTGATTTGATTTCAATAGTCACGAACGACATTAATGATTTGACGTTTTATACCGATTGATATTATTGAACCAATGAATTCTCTTTATACGATTGACATTATTGACATGATGATTTATTGACTGATTTGATTTGTATTATCGATACGAATATTTCTTTAACGATTTAATTGAGATTTTAAATATGAAGATTT
>NW_021358630.1:0-423 GCF_001605985.2 Dendrobium catenatum | reverse complement strand
GTTTGGCAATAAGAATTCTTGTATTTATTCTGCAGTGTTGGTATGGTATCTTCAGGGAGTAAGTTGTTCGATGTGGACGTGGTTGTTCTTGATGAGGTGCACTATCTTAGCGACATATCACGTGGTACTGTTTGGGAAGAGATTGTATGTCTTATGATCCTTAGTTTGCTTTTAGGAAGTTGATAGTTTTCTTTGATATGACTGATTTTTATCATTTAAGTAATGCAGGTCATATACTGTCCAAAGGAAGTCCAACTTATATGTCTCTCAGCAACTGTTGCAAATCCTGATGAGCTAGCTGGTTGGATAGGGAAGGTAAATATTTTGGTTAATAATGTTTTATTTTTTGCTCAAATATTAAGAATTCCTACTTGTGTTTTTTTGTGCTATGAATTCCCTACTTGGCTTTATCATATTGGAGTG
>NW_021358629.1:0-203 GCF_001605985.2 Dendrobium catenatum | reverse complement strand
ATTAATAACTTCCACGACTCCTCCTTCAACAACATTTGTAACCACATCAATTGTAACATTTGCTTTAGTTCCATACATTGTTTGATTACCCAATGAGTCAATTTCACAATATATATTTATTTGTTACAAATCAAGATCCGAGGGTTGTGAAAAATTAAATTTTATTTTATAAGACAATTAACATTTAAGATCATTCAATCACA
>NW_021358628.1:0-261 GCF_001605985.2 Dendrobium catenatum | reverse complement strand
AATAAAATAAAATCTAGTATTAAATCTAATTAGTTATCAAATCGAATGAAAAAAAAAACAACTTTTTTTAGAATCGGGAATTGAATCATCGGGAAAAAAAAAAAAAACTCACCCACTGATATCAGCGATCCCCCTGAAAATCTTCATCTTTTTCGTAGTCCCCTTATACAACTCCTCTAGGGTGCAAGGCAACTTGTTCTCAATCGGCGGCAGCAGCGATTCCATCGGACTCTTTCTCTTACCGCCGAACGCCAATCCAAA
>NW_021358627.1:0-497 GCF_001605985.2 Dendrobium catenatum | reverse complement strand
TATATATATATATTAATTTTTAGTGGCATTACTCTGCTGGAAAGCCATCGAAAAAAATTAATGTTAGAAATTAGCCACCAGTTGTCGTTTCCTATGTGGCTTTTACCGGTGAAGAATTATTTATCGGAAATCTTATTTTCCATCATAAATTTGCCAATTTTCACCGAAAAAAACCACTGATAATGATCGATTTTCCTGTAGTGAAATTTAATATTAGGAATGCTTGTGAGATTTTAACCTCTAATTTGTTATTATAACAGTTTTGAATAATTTCATATTTTTCAACATATAATTAAAAATCAACTTTTTTTTATTAATAAACTAAAAAGCATTGGTGGAAATCCTCCTTTAATGATTAAAAAGGAACAAAAGTAGAAAAAAACAAGTTAAAACCAATGATTGCTTATTAACTTGCAGTTCTTCACCAAGTTATATTAAGAGGAAATTATACACATAATATATAATTTCCCCTAAAATTACAAAATTACCATATCTAA
>NW_021358626.1:0-2687 GCF_001605985.2 Dendrobium catenatum | reverse complement strand
GAAATGAGGGTCAATCCTAGCCCTCGAAGAACTCTCAGAAGTTTGTCGGACACATTTCCCACCAGCCATAGAGAGGAGTTACCAAGAAAACATAAGAGGAAGAAGGGTGGAGAGTGAGAAATCATGGCTGGAACGGCCTGAATTTAAAGAAACGATCGTATCGTCCTGGCCGATTGTAGAATTGTCCAGGCCGATATGGCTCATTAATTGCGTACAGGCCGATTGGTCAAAAAGGCGGTCAGATCGTCCTGGCTGATCAGATATCGGCCAGGACGATTAGACACAGGCGATCGTCCCGAGGAGTCAGGCCGAACGACCGTTGAAAAAGCAGATCGTCCGGGCGGATTAGGTGTATCGTCTAGGACGATGCACAATAATTGATCGTACCGGTCGAAGTTAAAACATTTTAAATCACTGCCACGTGTATCATCCAAGACGAACAGTGTATCGGCCCGGCCGATTGTCCAAGAATGGATCGTCCGGGGCCGATTTTAAAGATTCAAACGTGCTGACACGTGGAAAGGTCAGCATATGGATTTTGAAGATATTTTGTCATATCGTCCAGGACGATAAAAGTATCGGCCAGAACGATGTGACTAGAAATTGAAACTAAGGAAAAGATGGTGATGATTAAGGCCCTCAAAAATAAAACTAAAAAAATAGCCAAAAAACAACACAATAAAAGAAAAACAAAGAAAACAAAAGGAAAATCAAAAACGAATATTTTTGGATTTTAATCTTTCTCAAAAAAAAAAATTTGTTTTTGTTTTATGGAGGCATCATATGAGAATTTCTCAAAAAGTTAAATTTTTAAAGTTCCACAAGATCAAGGAGTTTAGCTAATCCTAATCAGACAAAGGTAAGATATCTGATTCTGTTAACCCTAAATCAGACGTTTTTTATGGTATAAAATTTCTTTTGAAAAACAATAATGCTTAACTCAGAATAAACCTAATTGTTCAAAAAAGAAGATCCAATCAAACTTGTTTACAAAAACCATCTCATAAATGATAAAGCAAAAGTACTTTTTCTCAATCATGGAATTTGAAATCAAGCCTTTGAATTCATCAAATAGTTAATGAGTTCTCTAAGTTTTAAAAGTTTTGAAAAGAGGGGATAGCTTGCCTTTTAGTGGGCTCATTTTATGCCTCTTGAATCTTTGATTGGCTTTTTTAGCATCTTTTGATTTTTGATACACAATTGTGTATAATCTTTTTTTTCAATTTGGCATCATTGGCCTCTTTCCTTTTTAATTCTTGCAATCTAAAACGCTCTTTTTGCAAAACTCTTAAAAGAAGCTCAGTTGTGAGAATATCCTCCAAATATTAGAGAATAGGAGCTCTCTCTCTAACATAGGGAAGAATAAGCCACAAAACAAAAATCAACAACATGTGATAGAAGCAATGACAAGATTTTAAATAACTTGAAAGATATGTAAGAGTTTTGGATATTATGTATAAGATAGGATATTGTAGCAAGATAGAAAGAATCTTAGTTTCAAAAACCATTGGCTAAAATGAGTTAGACTTTTGTTTAGAGAAAAAAAATTATACCACTAATCAAGGTCAGAAGGAGGGAAACAATCCACGGTGTTTCTTCCTTTACCTAAATTTAGAAAAGCTAAACACAATCTTCAAAACTTCAAAATCTAAAATCTTGAAAAGATTCAACATATGGAAGGCCAATTTTGAAGAATCATGTGAAAACAATACACATAAAAAAATAAAACAAAATATAATGAAACAAAACATATTTCAAGAATTTATTGAAGCAGCAGGTTTGAGCATGAATGAGCTGCTAGCCTTCATATGTCCTGTTATCCTATGCTCCCACGAGGTCTTTGGTGAGAGCACTCCTGCAAAACTCAACAACAGTCAGATTTAGGAACCTAAATAGGTTTGGGATCCTTCTTAGGAAAAGTAGAATGTAATGCAGGTATGGTATGTTGTGAATCATGCATCTTAGGTCTCCACACCCAATGTGTACTATGGTGAATGGTGCAAGTGTGTGAGATGTGTCCTAGCATGTCACAAGAAAAACATCTAACTCCAGGAAACGGGTTTCTTAAATGGTTTGAATTATAGTGCCTCTTCCTAGGTTCTGGCTTAGGATCAAAAGTGGAAGTCATCCGATTTTTCTTACATGTATCAAAATCATTTTGAATCCTCAAATTTGTTCTTTTTAATGCATCATTCTCAATCTTCAAATTTTTTTCAATCTCTTTAGATTTCTTAAGATCAAAATTAAGTGAGGTGTGAGAAACTTTCAATGCCTTATGTTCATTAATTAATTCTGAATGCTTTTTGTTCAACTCATCAAATTCATCAAGAAGAGCCATGTGATTAGAATCAATTGTTGAATGATCTTTAAGAATGACTTCATACTCTTTCTGGAAATTTACAAGTTCCACTTTTAAGATAGCATGTGTCTTCTTAAGTTTTCTGTATGATGCATGAATTTTTTCACAAATTTCAAATAATTCATCATAAGTTGGTTTACATACCTCTTCCTCGTCACTTTGCTCTTATCCTATGAAACACAAGTTTGTAGTTTCTTCCTCTGGTTCAGTCTCAGAGGAGTCAGTACCAGATTCTGCCCAGAAGCCCCTTTGGATTTTCTTCTTGTCCTTCTTGAACTTAGGTTTCTCCTCAATCTTTTCTTTGCTTGAGTTATCTTGAAGTGTCGGG
>NW_021358625.1:0-209 GCF_001605985.2 Dendrobium catenatum | reverse complement strand
AATACAATGCCCTCCATATGGAATTATGCATTAAGTATGAAACACTCATTATTTAATTAATATTATTTATGAAATTTATTTCATTAAAAAAAAAATTAATCAAATAAATTTTGTTTTTATGTTTTAAATTTTGTAAATTTTTTCTATTTTTATTGAACTTTTTGAATTTTTCTATGTTCTCTAAACACATCTTAATTATTGTCCTTAGA
>NW_021358624.1:0-239 GCF_001605985.2 Dendrobium catenatum | reverse complement strand
GAGTTGTCTTCCCCATACCACCATGGCCGACTATAGAGAGAAGAGAAATGTTTCTGTACAAATCAGTTCCCGGATGCTCATTTGATGGATTCCTCAGCCACTCCATAACAAGCTCCTTATCCTTGCCCCGCCCAATGAGATCATTTTTAGGAAAGGCTCCCGTTTCACGTGCTCCGTGCAGCTCAAGCTGCTGCTTCTTATGCTCCTCCTTTGCGTCTTTTACAAGATGAAAGAAAGTA
>NW_021358623.1:0-283 GCF_001605985.2 Dendrobium catenatum | reverse complement strand
ACCTTGAGTACCCAGGCGAAGATGAGAACATTGTATGCTTATTTAACTGTTAATGGTATGATCCAGTGCATAATAGAGGCACAAGAGTTCATCCTGTATATGGTCTAGTAGATATAAAACATAATAAAAGATACGAGAAGTTTCATCCATTTGTGTTAGCAAGTCAAGCTATTCAAGTTTATTTCAACAAACATTCTAGTGGTCGTAGGGATAAATAAGATTGGCTAGCTATCATAAAAGCAAAAATACGGGGGATAATTGATCAACAATATGTTGTAGCAAC
>NW_021358622.1:0-878 GCF_001605985.2 Dendrobium catenatum | reverse complement strand
AATGAAAAGCATGCAAATAGCAACTATCTTAACAAGTTTAGGATAAACTACATACCATATACGAAGGCATGAATGAAATCAAGCAATCCAAGTTGAATTTGTTAATGCATGATTTTGAATTATTTTCCATGAAACCTTATGAAACGATCTTAGACATGTATACCAAGATTCATTCAAATTATAAACTCACTGCATGCTTTAGGAAAAGAATTTTTAAATTTTGAAAAAGTTAACAAAATTCTTCGTTGTCTACTGAATAAGTTTAATGCCAAAGTAGTTGCTATTTGTGAATCAAAAGATTTGAATGATTATTCTATTAATAATTTGATTGGCTCACTCATTACCTACGAGCTAGGTTTGGGTCAAAGACTTTTGGATGCAGGTGAAACGATTGTTCTAAAAACTGAAGATACAAAAAGAGATTTCTTAGTTGGTGACGAATGCAATAACTTGACAAGCAAATCACAAAGCTCGCCAAAGCATAAGCAAAAGTGAAAAAAAGGTAAAAGTGGTAAGGATGTCCATATTTCTTGTAACGTTATTTGCTTTCGATGTAGGAAGCCTGGACATATGAAAAATCAGTGCCCTAATTTAAGAATTCTTCCTACAAAAGAAAAGGGCAAGGCGAAGCAAAATTTAAACTGGGGAAATAATGAAAGGCAAAAAATTTCATGGGCAGATCTCGTTTCTGAAGCATCGGACAGGAGAGAGATAATGGTTAAAAGCCTTTCGTGTTTTTGTGTTGTGATTTTTGTTTTTATATTTTTTATTTTTATTTTGTGTTTTTGTTTTGTTTATTATTTCAAATTTTCATTTTTGTGAAAGTTTTTTTCTGATCAATACACACATTCACTTTTCTAAAAATGAAAAATCTACTT
>NW_021358621.1:0-274 GCF_001605985.2 Dendrobium catenatum | reverse complement strand
AACACATCAGACAAATCCGTACATAAATCAGAACAGAGTCGGACAGATATCAAATCGGATAGATCAGAACGAAACAGATCAAATCAGAACAGATACGGACAGATCAAATCAGATAGAACTGAACGGAAACAGAAGTCGTATCAAATCCGAAACAGAACAGATCAGACATATCAAATCAACAGAATCAGAATCGTACAGAAATCAGAACACAAATCATATCGGAACAGAACAGAATCGTATCAGAATCATATCAGAATCAGATCAAATCAGAAGA
>NW_021358620.1:0-273 GCF_001605985.2 Dendrobium catenatum | reverse complement strand
CTATTCTTCTCCTTCTTGAAATAAGAAATGAAGATTTCAGCTTTGTATGAAGTTCTTAGATGAAAAGATTGCGTTATTTAATTAATAAATAAATAACATTTTATATGTCATCAGCATGTGGCATCCATATATTCGGTAAGTCATAAGTGTCCAATTTCTTATTTAAGATGCTCAAGCTCGAATCCCAGAAGAGTAGAAAAATTTGAAAATTACTTATTTTTAATATTAATGAAATTGAAAATGATATAAAAATATTAATTATTATATTGGTTT
>NW_021358619.1:0-205 GCF_001605985.2 Dendrobium catenatum | reverse complement strand
TAATAGCATGTATTGGCACCCGCTTAATAGAAACAAAATTCATCACAGAATCAAATCCACCATAGAAGAAACATCAGCCACAACAGAACCGAATCTACCACAACTACTAGGTAAGAAAGTTCCAAACCATATGGCATAAACTCCAACAAGAATTAAGTCAAAAAAATCATGAAGCATAAAATTCTGCATTCAACAAGTAGACATT
>NW_021358618.1:0-510 GCF_001605985.2 Dendrobium catenatum | reverse complement strand
CGATTACTTATCCCAGACTCCAGCAACGACGAAGGAGAAGTATTGGATGATGAATAACTATCAGGACGAACAAACTTGATCAAAGATGGAGAACAAGCTGGTAGATTCTGCACAGATTCTCTGCTGGGTACCGTCGAAATTTGCTTATTTTTCTGCCAAGAAACAGAGTTATTTGCAGTGAAGACATGAGCCGGATTAGATATTGATGGTGGAGCATGAGAAATAGCATCCTTCCTCGAAGAAGGAAGAGTTGGGGACGATAAAGATGGTTTTTCAGCCAACTTTGTGGTAGAATCTGGCGGACTTGGTAACTGCGCTTGCCAAACTCTCACCGGAGCTTTCGAAATTGGGCTATTTGTAGATGAAACGGTGGCCAAAGAAGGCTTTTTGGATGAAGAGGCTTCTGATTGCGGAGCTAAAAAAATGGAGCCCTTCGCTGAAGAAGAAGTGTGAGCGGGAGGAAGACGGCACGGAGGCCGAGATTCATCGTGATATAAAGGATCCTGCAGC
>NW_021358617.1:0-300 GCF_001605985.2 Dendrobium catenatum | reverse complement strand
CGAGCTTAGGCGGATGGATCTCGACGGCACAGCTCGGGACGACGTCGAACGAGCTCAGGCGAACGTATCTCCACTGCGAAGCTCGGGATGACGACGATTGGACGCGCTCGGGAATCAGATCTCGACGGAAAAGCTTCGGGACGATGAAGAGTCGAGCTCGAGCGGACGGATCTCGTCGGCGGAGCTCGGGCGGATGTGTCTCGACGGCGGAGCTCAGGACGATGACGAACGAACGCGACGGCGAGTTCGGGCGGACAGATCTCGACGCGAGCTCGGGCGGACGAATCTGGTCGACGACGG
>NW_021358616.1:0-211 GCF_001605985.2 Dendrobium catenatum | reverse complement strand
TCTTGATGACAAGACCAGCATTGACAGGTCGTCTAGCTAGGTGGGCAGTACTATTACTGCAGTTTGATATCACATACGTACCACAAAAGGCGGTGAAAGGTCAAGCATTGGCAGACTTTCTCGCTGCACATCCAATCCCAGCAGACTCTCCACTCAACAATGATTTGCCCGATAAGCAAATAATGCAGATCGAGGAGAATGAAAAACTACC
>NW_021358615.1:0-357 GCF_001605985.2 Dendrobium catenatum | reverse complement strand
AAGGCTTGATGTTGTTGTTGTTGTTGTTGTTGTTATCAAATTATAGTATTGCTTCCATATTAGTGTGCATTAGGGACAATTCATTGAGGTCTTACAAACTCCTCAAAATTTCAAATAATTCTTGGATAAATAGGTAATTATCTTGTCTCTACCAATGTGCCCAGTAGTATGGCTTCATGGAATACTTAAATAAGAGCTAACTGAGTGGAGTATTATGGAATGCAAAGTTAATTATTAAAGAACTAAAAACCTTTTTTAACATGAAATAAATGGAACAGACCTGATTGGCAATTGCTCCAAGTATTTTTAAAATCAGCATCTGTACAATACAATCCTTTTTTTGACTCCAACCCCACA
>NW_021358614.1:0-301 GCF_001605985.2 Dendrobium catenatum | reverse complement strand
AATGCAGGAAAAATAAACAGTCACTGAAGAATACCAAATTTTATAATGGTTCAGTCCAACTAGATCTACATCCACTCCCTAGAGACTCCTTCTCTAGGTATTGCACTAAATAATGGTGGCTCTCCTTTTGATCCCAAATCAATATGAAGAAGTTCTTACAAACACAAACTCTCTTCTAGAATCCCAGTGCGGTAGAGAATTGCAGCCTTTATACTCTCCAAGTGATGGTAGCATACCAAATCATCCTTTTTCACCCACTTGATAAAGGCAGAGTACCTATACATCCTTTTTCACCCTCCTG
>NW_021358613.1:0-225 GCF_001605985.2 Dendrobium catenatum | reverse complement strand
GAACATGAAGTAGATTGTGAAGTTTGAGCTTACGGGTAGTGTCTGGAAGTGGTAAAAGACCGGCACCTGAGTGATGGATGGGGAGGGAAGAACCACTTGCTGTAGAGATAGTGTCTGGTCCATTGTAGGGTGCTGAATACTGCAGGTTGGCAAGATCTGGCGTCAGGTGTGTTGACGCACCTGAGTCGAGTACCCAGTCAGAGGTGGTAGCCGTCGGTGTCTGAG
>NW_021358612.1:0-291 GCF_001605985.2 Dendrobium catenatum | reverse complement strand
TGAGATCCTTCAGCTTTTAAGGGGAGCTCGAGGACCAAGGCCGGTACCCCAAGAAGATGCTCTTCTCCCTCAAGATCAGCCAGGATTTGAAGACATTCTTCATGTCGAAGTCCCCCTTCCTCCACCAAGAATGCATCCTCCTACACGTCCAGAGAATGAGCTTGCTGATACAGCAAGCTCTACCCATCCTTCTCGCACGGGTCACCGACAGCATATGCCGCCGGACGTCCCCGAGGACTTGGACCAACAGCGCATCACTGAACTCCCCCGTAATACTCTACGGCATGAGTT
>NW_021358611.1:0-216 GCF_001605985.2 Dendrobium catenatum | reverse complement strand
AAGGTCATTCCTTGGTAGAAGGCCTTGGCTTGATGTCACAAATGTACGTCATATAAAGCGCATTACATGTTGGGAGTTATAATAATCAACATAGACATGTTTGTTTGGTTGGAAGGGCCATAGTTGGCATGAGACAAGGGTCTGAAACACCGTAGTAGAAGGACGATACTCTGGGAGAACTCTGGGTGTCATGTGGTGGTCCGGTAGAAATCCGGG
>NW_021358609.1:0-933 GCF_001605985.2 Dendrobium catenatum | reverse complement strand
AGCCTTTAGTGTGGCAAGAAACCCACTCAGGGAAGTGGAGATATAAGTGGAGGATTAGGATTTGACAGTGATTGATTGATTCCTTCAACCATAACCCTCTTCACATTGTTAAGAAAAAATACTTGGATTTTATTTTATAATTCTTTATTTTGATCTTTTGTTGTATTACTTGATATGAAACCAAAAATAAAAAAGTAATTTTCACTTTGAAGAAAAAGTTATTATGCAAATATGTTATTTGTATAATATTTGAAATTAGAGAAGTATGCACATTATTTTGTTTATTAAGATTATCATTTGTGAGTGAGTTTTAATTAAAGCAAAGTTCAAATACAATGTTTTCATCTTCGTCTTTGTTCTATGTTGTTTGGTGATTATCATTAAAGGTTAGTTATATTATTAATTTAAACTCTAAATCCTAAACCTAGAACACTCAATACTTGCTCATACCTTGATTGAAATATGTTCAACATATGATAAAAATTTCTTTGAAGCTTGTTTGTATTTCAAAATAAGGATCAAACAATAGTTGAATAACTCAATCATGATTCAAAGATCTTTTAATCAAGATACAAAAAGCTTAAATCAATGCTTGAGCATAGTTCAAATAACTTCTAGTATGATTGATTAGGTTTTGATTAAATGTTAGATAAACTTTTGAGTAAATATTGAATTTATTGTTTTGCACCCAACTTATCTATTATGATTAACATTTTGAATTGTCTTGCCATGCATATAGATGTTTGTTCGAGTTACATAGAAAGTTTAGACTGTGATGGATAAAATTTCTAGGCATTTTGAAACATTTAAGGTTAATGACAATAAATTGATGTTGAATATAAGAAGAACAAACACAATCATAGGTTGACATATTAATATAGAGGCGTGTCAATTTCGGGTGCACGGAGAAAAAGACAACTATACGGGTCGAAA
>NW_021358608.1:0-217 GCF_001605985.2 Dendrobium catenatum | reverse complement strand
CGCTTTTCTTAGCGTGGTGGGAAAGACCCAGTTTTTCTGTAGTTTTCCCCTAAAGGGGGAGACGCCGGAAGGCTGCCGAAATTTCGGGTGAAATATTGCTACATTTGGATCTCATTTGAACTCAAAGGACGATCGAACTTAAACTCGGACTTGTGAACCTTTGAACTTGAAAAGAGCTTAGACTTGTGGACTTATTTGAACAAAATGAGCTTTAAAT
>NW_021358607.1:0-269 GCF_001605985.2 Dendrobium catenatum | reverse complement strand
CAAGCTGGTTATTCTATACCATCATGTATTGTAGATAGAGTCAAAACTGATACTAAATGGAGTATAATAGAACAAATCAATACGTAATTTAATGCTAAATGCCTTAATTATTTTTTCTATACTTTGAATTCTGAAGATTATATGTTTATATACACATGTACTACTAGAAAGAAAATTTGGGATAAATTACACACTACATATGAAGGTACTAGTGAAGTCAAGCAATCCAGGCTGAACATTTTAAAGCATAATTATGAATTATTTTGCGT
>NW_021358606.1:0-237 GCF_001605985.2 Dendrobium catenatum | reverse complement strand
GGAAGGAAGCTTGTCTTTTGTGGGCTCATTTTATACCTCTTATCAATTGATTGACGTACTTTACGCATCTTTTGATTTTTGATACACTATATATCTTTCAATTGTTTGGCGATCATTACGCATCTTTTCAATTTTTCTTATTTTTGGGGCTCATTTTATGCCCTTGTCATTTTTTGCAAGCTAGATCCCTTTTTAAAACTCTTAAATACTCCCAGTTGTGAGAATATCTTCCAGATA
>NW_021358605.1:0-242 GCF_001605985.2 Dendrobium catenatum | reverse complement strand
TACAAATAACGGTCGTGGAGAAAACAGGCGGGCATGCAAGATTGAAATCTGGGTGGAATACAATCGCAAGAGGTTGGATGCTTGGAAGCGACCTGGCATGTTTGATTGGCAAGTCACAGGTTGTTTGGCTTTGCTGATTAGACAAGCGGAACACACAAGAGGTGTGTGCTTTTGATGTAGGAAAGGAATGGGTCAAAACAAATTTAGTTGAAAATTTTGTAAGTTCTACTTGAATCAGCTCA
>NW_021358604.1:0-1200 GCF_001605985.2 Dendrobium catenatum | reverse complement strand
ATTGAAATTTCAATCTTCACTCCTTTAATATATATCTTTGAAAATTCAAAATGAAATTTCTACCATTGCTTTAATCGAGAGTATTCGTAGGAAACCTAAATTTCTTACGATGTAATTATTTACAATGACTTGCACTCATAGGAGATTTAAAACCACATCAATTTTTAAAATTAAGTTTTCAAAATTTAATTATTTATCTTTGGAAAAATTAAGGTCAACGATCATTATCATCAAATTCAAATGATTGATAATAAACGATATATTCTTTCCTTGGGAAGATATATCAATCTATTATAATAACATTAATTATAAAATTAATGATCACTTATCTAGATTATTATAGTCAAACACTCGATCAAATATCATTTTGACTCTTTGGGGTCATATATAGTTCTTTCCCGAGTTTGACTATGATAATTAGGACAAACCCATAGTTTTGTAATCTGAACCTATTAAGGAATTATATCTTTGCCTTCCGAGGTGATATGTCATTCATAATGAAAAGTTCGATTTCAAAACTAAAATCCTAAAAGTTAAATTCTCCCAAAGAAAATTAATTTTTTTCAAAAATCAACTTTTCAATCAAACAACAAGCTTTGTTATTTTCCTCCAGCATAAAGGACATGCCAAATAATTAAAATTTCCTCCCTAAATTTAGTTCTCAATTACATCTCATTCTTGAAAGAAGAATGCCATTTTTTTTTAAGAATTATTAATATTATGTAATATTTTAAATTGTCCTTAGTATTTAAGTTCTTACTTTATTGAATGAAATATTATTTATATTAGTGATTTTACTTAATTAATTCGATATCAAAAGTTTGTCATCATAAGTTTTTGTTTGCCTATGTGATTTTCTTAGAACAAGAACGAGTATCATTTGATCGAATGATTTTTAATATCTTTTGGTTTATCTTATTCATATTTGTCTAATATTTATTTATACCTTGCTATATGGAGGTTCTAATATGGAGATGGATATGAGTTGGATGTTTTGTTCAAGGAGTAACAAAGTCTTTAAGGAAGGAGTTAAAAAATTTCTAATTTGTTAGTATAAGTGGATTAATACTTTGCCCATGTCAAAATTGTAGAAATTGCATATGTTAGACAGGAGAGGATGTTGAAGCTTATTTGTAGGACAATGAGTCAAATTGCACTTTTTAAGATATATTGATTAAAAAATTGTTTTTTTAATTGTTT
>NW_021358603.1:0-258 GCF_001605985.2 Dendrobium catenatum | reverse complement strand
TGGGTAATAAAAATTTACATGCTTTTAGATATTGAAATTAAAGTGAGAGATTAGGGTATATTTAAAAGAGAAGAAGAATTGAGTTTGAAATTATTAAGTTAAATTATGAATGAGAAATTATTTCATAGAGGTGATAATCTTTTGACCTCGAAGGAAGGAGTATGAGTGAAGAAATTAAATCTCTTGAATCAAAGTAAGTACTCATGATTTATATCTCTCATACCCAATGATTGATCATGTTGAGTTAAATGAAAATTT
>NW_021358602.1:0-229 GCF_001605985.2 Dendrobium catenatum | reverse complement strand
TATTCTAAACTTATAGACTCGCATATTGTGAAGGACTTTGTCTCAACCAAGATATAATTTTAGATTAAGCCTAATCATTACACATGCAGATATATATATAAATCAATCAAGTAATTGCTAAAAAAAATAAAACTAATTAATATTTAAATTTAATATTCTTTATTTTCAAAATGAAAGCTGGAATTGAACTATGGAAACATATATTGGTTATTTTCAATACATTGTACGG
>NW_021358601.1:0-292 GCF_001605985.2 Dendrobium catenatum | reverse complement strand
TCCTAAATCCATAACTTGCTATTTCAACCAAAGGACTTGGGCCACACAACTTTCTAAAGCAATGTACTCAGCTTCAGTAGTGGAAAGTGCGGCAGGGTTTTGCTTTCTACTTGACAAGGAGACTAAAGACTGTCCTATAAATTGGGATGTCCCTGAAGTGCTTTTTCCATCAACCTTACAGCCTTAAAAAAAAGAATCAGAATATACAATAATCTCAAAAGAAGTGTTGTGCTTAGGGTACCAGATTCCTAAGTTTTGGGTCCCTAAAAGGTATCTAAGAATTCTCTTAACT
>NW_021358600.1:0-256 GCF_001605985.2 Dendrobium catenatum | reverse complement strand
GTTCCATATGATAGCAAAATTTGTTCTCATGCAATAGATGAATTTAATAAATCTTCTGCACATAGATCATGTTTTATTATAAAGTTAACTTTTATCATATTGGTTATTAAATGTTTCTTATACTCTTGCTCAAGATATATATAAAATGTGTATGTTTGTTTGCAATAGGGTATAGATCTGCAAAGCCCTAAAGAAGCCTTTCTGACTGGCAAGTTGGTTTGACAGGTCCACAAAATAAAGATTGTTTTAGGAATTA
>NW_021358599.1:0-322 GCF_001605985.2 Dendrobium catenatum | reverse complement strand
GAGAGAGAGAGAAAGATACTAACAACAACATCAAACCTTTATCCCACTACTTGCAATCCGCTACATGAATCCTTTTTAATTATCAATTCTTTTTAAGTCTATTTCTACCTTTTTCTAACATAGGCCAAATCTAATATACCTACTCTCCTCATTAGGTTATTGGAAGTCCGACTTTTTATGTGACCAAATCATCTAAGGTGACTTTTTCTAATCTTATCTACCATCGGAGCTACTCCAACCTTTATATATGTATATATGTTTCACATTTTGTCTCTAAGAGTAAATCCACTCATCCACCTAAGCATCATCATCTTTGCAAGAC
>NW_021358598.1:0-284 GCF_001605985.2 Dendrobium catenatum | reverse complement strand
AAGTGTCACTAATGATTGTTATAATCTTTATCAAATTGAATTTCTAAATTCATTTACACTAAATGGATTTCATCCTCACTGTCTTGTTCCGAAGATAAATTATCAAATAATACTACTAAGAAATTTAGAACTTTCAAATGGTTTTTGCAACGGAACACAAATGATTTGCAAATCATTTAAAAATAATGTGATTATTGAGCAAATTTTGATGGGGCATTTCTCAAGGAAAAATAGTTATGATACCTTAGATTCCATTATGTACAAGTGATGATGAAGATCTTCCA
>NW_021358597.1:0-5276 GCF_001605985.2 Dendrobium catenatum | reverse complement strand
CAAAGACAAGTTTAAAAACTTAAATCATTCAAAGAAAGCTCTTAAGAAAGAAATCTTGGAATTATAAGTTAAGTAAGCTGATTTTGTGCCTCTCTCGGTTGAGGACAGTTGGGCATTAAAAGCTAAAATCAATGAATTGAATTAAACCTTGACTCAGTTATGCAGATGGTGGAGACAGTGAGCTAAGGTCAAATGGCTAGTTGAAGGTGATTACAATTCCAAGTTTTTTCAAGCCTTTGCTAGTGCAAGAAGAAATTCCAACTTCATATTAAAGATCAAAGATGAAAAAGGGATGGTGGTTGAAGATCAACATCAAATTGAAGATGTTTTGTTTTGTTTCTTTAAAGAAAAATGGAAAGAGAGAATATACTCAATGGCTAGATAGCCTAAACCATGAAGACGTTTGAATGAAGAGGATATTTTGATGCATGTTGAACAAAGAATTCTCATTGGAAGAGGTGGAGTCTGTGATCAAGCAAGTTGGAGGGAACATAGCTCCTAGGAATGATGGTATTTCCTACTCATTTGTTAAATCCTATTGGACCATTATAAAAAATTATTTCTAGAATGCAGTTAATCACTTCTTCTATTATGGGGAAATGTGTAAAGAATGAAAAGATATTATTGTAGAGCTGATCCCAAAGGTAAATAATTCTATGTCTCCTTCAAACTTTAGACCCATTAGTCTTTGCAACACTGTTTATAAAGTAGCTTCCAAGGTTCTATTGAATACAAAGTTTTTTATTATCCCAAAGTTGATCTCTAAAAATAAGTGGCATTTCTAAAGGAAGGTCGCTTTCTGATCATGTCCTTATTTCCCAGCAAATCATCAACAAGTTCAGGTATTCTAAATCTTCTAAAGGTTTAGTCTCCTTCAAAATAAATATGAATCTAAGGGGTGGCCCACTTAGGGGAAAGCTTTAGACTATTTTTCTTTTCATACAAAATTTTCAAATTTAATTGAGGAATGTATGCACAATCCTTCCTTCTCTTTGTTAATCAATGAAAATTTTACTAATTGGATCAATGCTTGAAGTGGTTTTCAACTCTTATCGAAACCCACATTATTATTTTCCCATTATCACCTGTCTTGTTTAATATTTGTTTTCAACTCTTATTGAATGCATTTTTTCAAAGAAGAGAGGATATTGGAGTTTGTATTTGTCCAAATGGGCCAAATATTTCTCAATTACTCTATGTAGATGACATAATTATCTTCTTTGAAGCCATGTTGAAGATGGTGAAGGAGATTAAAGTATTTTAATGGATTTTTGTGGTTGGAAAGGACAAAAGGTAAACATTATTAAACTGGGTATTTTGTTTGGAAACTCTATGAAAAGAAGGAAAAGAAGAGCTATTTCTTGTATTATGAATTTTGAATCAGTTAAGGAATTCACTTATTTCGGTATCAAAATAGCTTTGAGAAAAATAGTTAGAGCAAATTTTCAATTCCTCATAAACAAAGTGTTGAGAATGCTTAACATTTAGGGTGGCAAATTCATTTCTCTTACCGGGAGGATAACTCTTATCAAGTCAAATTTACTTTCTTATCCAAGCTTTCATCCTACCCTTTCATTGATTCCGAAAGCTATTTTGAATTAAATGGTTAAGCTGTGCAGAAGCGTCATCTAGGATAAGAAGCACAGAGGTTTTGGGCTTCATTGCGTTAACTGTGATTCTTTATGCATACCGAAGATTTGTGGAGGCAATAGATAATACTCCTGTTTAAAAAAACCTAGACTGTTAAGAGCCAAACTTGCTTGGAGTTATAGTCAAGATAAAGATTCGCTATTACACAAAGTTCTTTGCCCGAAATATGGTTCTATTTTTTATTATGGTACTTCAAAGAGAGAATGTTCTGTTGCTTAGAAATTAATTATTGATGGCAGGAAATTTCTTAAACCAATTGTTAGATGGAGTATTGCTAATGGTGAATCCATTGATGTCTTCAAACATTCTTGGATTATGGACAAAAACATTGATAGATGGCCAATATTTGTACTATCACAATGGAATAGTGAAGTAACACTTGACATGTTTTTTTCCAATAGTTGTTGGGATAAAGGAAACTGAATGAATTCTTTGGGAAGGACCTTGTAGATCTTATTAGGAAGATTAAAATTTCATCTTATATTTTAGATGAAAAATTATAGCTTTTTCAATAGAATTCTAGTAAGTCTATTTCTGCATTGGTGGCTGAAGCAATGGAACAACATTATTTTGTTTTCAAAAATGGGTCTTGGCTGAAAAAATCCAAACATATTCCATGGGTGGAAACCTTTTGGTGGAGAATTCTTAACAATGCAATTCCTGCCTTCATATTCCTATCATATAGAAGATTGCAGGGAATAATTGTTGTCCTAGGGGCGGTGGTGAAATCGAAGGCATTAGTTACATTGTAATAAAATGCAAGAAGATGAAAGATTTCAATAATTAAATAAGTGTGGTTTTGGAATTCTTACTTTTGAATATTTTGAAAACTACTATAAATTGTTGGATAATAAGAATCATTGGTTAGTAAATTTATTTTGTAACACTGTATGGTGGAATAGAATGCATCCCTTCGATGATTGCGCCTAATGTTGTTAGTTTTGTTGCAGTTTCTATCTCATAATTTTTTTAACTCAAGTATCTCGAATGCTAATCAGCCTTTTAGGTTATTCGATAATCGTTGGCATCCTCCTCCACCCAATTTGATCAAAATTAATGTAGATGCTTCAATATTATAGTCTCGATAGGCTAGGATTTGTGGTGTATTTAGAGATTTCAAGGGAACATTTCTATTGGCATTTGGTCATTTCTTTGTTCATTGGGATATGTCTAGGTTGGAGCATTTAGCCATTCAATCTATCAAGGATGTGATTAAAGATTAGATGTTTACTTATAAGGGTTTAATCATTGAAGGTGATAATAAGAACATTATCAAATTTTTACAGTGCTGTTAAAAGTGATGGACAGGAGTTGGGGGATCTCCCTTTTATCAAAGATTTTTGTTATGTTATTTTTAATTGTATAGATAGGAAATATAATAAGTTAGCAGATCTTTATGCTGACTATGCTAACTTTAGTTCATTTATTTGGGAAGACATTTTTATGAATAAGGTTCCTCCTTTTATTAACTTGTTGAAGGAGGAATCAAATGCTACTGGAATGTAGTTTGAATTTTTTTTAGTTATTAATGTATCAATTTACTTCTTAAAGAAAAACTATAAAATTAAGAGTGCAGAACAATAAAAAAGCAATAAAAATAAATACTAAAGAGCATAGATATTTATAGTTGTTTGGTCCAACTGCATCAACGCCCACTCCCTGAAGACTCACTCTTTAGGTATTGTATTATACCCAACTAATTCTCCATTTGCTACCATAATAAGGAGGAGAAGACCAAACCTCGGAGCGGTAGAGTACCATCATCCTTTTTCACCCTCTTGGTGACAGCAGAGAACCAGCATCCTTTCACACCCTCTTGGTGTTGGGAGAGTACCATCATCCTTTTCACCCTCCTGGTGATGGTAGAGTGCTTGCTAAAAGTGCTCTGATAACACTTGAAAGTTTGACAGGGATGTTAAGCCCTTATGAACTAGTCCCAAGGCTAACCAAGAGGGCGGGACGTGAATTAGTATTTAAAAATTTCTTCAAACAAAAACACAAACACAACCAAAAAATCACCACAAAAATTAAAATGCATAAATTAAATGTGGAAGTACAATAAGAAAGAATACACCAAATTTTATATTGGTTTGGTCATCTTAACCTACGTCCACACCTCGAAGGCACCCTCTAAGTATTGCACTTAACTCAGTGTCTCTCCTTTAGCCCCCACAGCTAGGTCGAGAAGCCCTTATAAAATCACTTCCACCTTCCCTAGTGGAGTGGATTACGCTGTTCCTTTGACAACAAAGAGATCTTCTTCTTCCCAAAACTTCCATCAAGATGACCCTTAGATTCAATGGTACTAAGGTGCGAGCTTGTCGGAGTAACCATGTGAACCCACCTCCGCACTCCCTTGAAACCCTCTCCAAGGATCTTATCCCTCTCTCGAACTCCACCCTTTCCTCTCTCCCTTTCAAGCTCTCTCTTCAAGTTTCATCCAAAAGAATGAAGCTTCAATTGCTTCCAAAGACCCTTTCAAAGTCTTTAACAAAGTTTAAATAGAAGAGCTCCAAATTTTCTTTTAATTGCAACAAACTGACATTATCATCTAGGACAATATAAGTATCATCTTGTAAGATCAGTATAAATGATGGGTCATCCAGAACATCAACTTAAATGCATGTCTGGATGATGGAAAAGTAAACTGATCATCCAGGATGATCTCACAATTGTCTGGGATGATCTCACGATCATCCAGGATAATTAATAAAAATACACATATTGTTCAGAGCTTCACCCTGAATGGAGCCAGACAAATCATAAATCATCCAGGAAGAACTAAGAATTATAAATTAATAGTCCAAGACAATCTTGTGATCGTCTATGATGATATGATCGAGTAATCAAACCTTAATTATTTCAATTAATTACTAGATTAATTTAAGCATAATTGTGTTGCATCATCCTGGACGATATCCTAGATGATGTACAAAAATAAATGATGCTCAAATAGATCTGGTAGCAGATTCTTTCTGAATTGGGCCTATCATCCCGTAAGATGATAATATCATATAGGACGATTGGCTTAATTGTGTCTGCCTCAACCAGGATGCCTTAATTAGGGTTATTTTTTTAGCTAATCATCCAGGATAATTTTTGGATCATCCCGGATGATATGATAAAAAACAAAAAACTCTAATAATTAGATAGAATTTTTTCCAAGTGTGTGTGAGTATGATTACAAAGCAAGCAAACACCCTTACAGAATATGACTCAAGAAATCAAAAAATATATCAATGAATATTATAAATAAATCTAGTTCTACCAAATCTTAAGCATTGAATGATACATCATAATCCTAAAAAGTTAGTATACACATAAATAATCATATAATTCAAATACAGGTAGACAATAGAAGGTGAGTCACAATATTTGTTTGCATAAAAAACATAAACTCATAAGCTTGCATTGCAACACTGGCATCCTTTCACACCCTCCTAGTGTCAGCAGAGTACCAACATCCTTTCTCACCCTCTTGGTGATGGTAAAGTACCAGCACTCCTTTGAAAATCTTCTTCTAATAGTTTTCAAGAAAGTAGGGAATAACTTTGAAGAACAAGCAAAAGATACTCACCATTGGGCAACCTTATGAATCTCCTAAAAAATCACTCTTAAGAGAAGTC
>NW_021358596.1:0-296 GCF_001605985.2 Dendrobium catenatum | reverse complement strand
AAAAGGAATATTTCTTTGGGACATTTAATTACTTATATTTTGGAAAAGAAATATAATTTGGTTCATCCTGATGACGAATATGAAGAGCCAGTTTACTATAATGATGCTTCCTTCAGATTGCTCTTCAGGGAGGAAAAAGAAAAAACACATGCCAGTGCTTCAGAAGAAGAAGAAGAAGAAGGAGCGCAAACCTCTACACCTAAGTCAAATTATCAGAATCTGATTGAGAGATTTGATAGATTAGAGACTCATATTGATAAAAAGTTTGATCAATTTGATGCTCAACTTATGCAACA
>NW_021358595.1:0-218 GCF_001605985.2 Dendrobium catenatum | reverse complement strand
CTAGGCCTTTTGGAAACTTACCCTTTCTTCCTCCAAAACCTATAAATAGGCCCCCTAGGCCTTTTGGAAACTTGCAACTTCTCTTTCTTTCTCCCTCTGGCTCTCCGGCGGTTGAGGCTTCCGCTATTTTTGAGCGGGAAATTTCCCCTGCTCGAATTAGCGCCCCTCTTCGCGCGCAGGAGTTACGGGATTTCTTCTCCATTTGAGCGGAAGTTTGC
>NW_021358594.1:0-202 GCF_001605985.2 Dendrobium catenatum | reverse complement strand
TCAATTCCTAATACATAAGTATAGGGAGACCCACTGACCACCCAATCGAGGTTTCAAAATAGTTTGAAAATAATTTTTAGTTTAAAAATAATTAGTATGATAATTAATTTAAATAATATTAAAATAACCAAATCATAGGATAAAACAGAAAACAGTCAAGACAACCAAAATCAAGGGCTGGAAATGGTTCCAAATTAAAATA
>NW_021358593.1:0-205 GCF_001605985.2 Dendrobium catenatum | reverse complement strand
TCTTTTCAGGGATCCTAAATCCTACTTATCTGCGTCGCAGGATGACGCCACCTCCATCCTTCTCTCACGCATGTGATTGGATACTTGATCTTTTATTTTATTCAGTTTCTCTCTAGTACCCTAGAGCCTCCGAATATTGGTATGAGCCACGCATGTTGATTGAACCTCTTTGAGACCTTTCTTTCCTTTGAGTAGGATTTTCTAG
>NW_021358592.1:0-205 GCF_001605985.2 Dendrobium catenatum | reverse complement strand
AAATCCCTATCATCAAGAGTCCATTTAGTGAAAAGAATTGGTGTAGTAATACCATTAATTTTACCAGTCGAAGGTGTATAACCTTCTTTAATAAGCATCCACATGCGATAGTCAATTGATTGTAAAAATGTAGACATGTGAGTTTTCCAAAAATTAAAAGGAACATTGTCAAACAAAGGTGGTCATGTAATATAATACTTTTCTG
>NW_021358591.1:0-2471 GCF_001605985.2 Dendrobium catenatum | reverse complement strand
CTCTATTTGTCTCTGTCTTTCTCTCTCTCTCCCTATAGCTCTCTCTCTCTCTTTCTATCATTCTAGATCTATCTCTCTTTCTCTCTCTCTCTTACTCTCACACACACTCTTTCTCTCTCTCTCTCTCTATTGCACTCTCTCTCACCCTCTATCTCTCTCTCTCTCTATTTCTCTCCCTCTAGCTCTCTCTCTCCCTCTCTCTCTCTCTCTCTCTCTCTCTCTTTGTTGCTCATTCTCTCATTCTCTCTCTATCTTATTCTCTCTCTCTCTCACACATACTATCTCTCTCTCTTTCTCTCTCTCTCGCTTGCTCTCCCTCTTGCTTGCTCTCTCTCTCTCTTTCTCTTTCTCTCCCTCTAGCTCTCTCTCTATCTCTCTACCTCTCTTTCTCTTCTCTCTCTCTCTAGCTCACTTTCTCTATCTCTCTCTTTCTCTCTATGTCTTTCTCTCTTGCTCTCTCTAGCTCTCTCTCGCTCTGGCTCTCTCTCTTTTCTCTCTCTAGCTATCTTTCTCTCTCTCACCCTCTCTCTCTTTCTCTCTCTTTAGCTCTCTCTCTCTCTATCTCACTACCTCTCTCTCTCTCTCTTTCTCTCTCCCATATTTTCGCTCCCTCTCTCTCTCTCTCCCCTCATTCTCTGTATCTATAACTCTCTCTCTCTCTCTTTCTCTCACTAATTTTCTCTCTAGCTCTTTCACACACACACACTCTCTCTCTCTCTCTCTTGCTCTCTCTCTCACTCATTCTATCTCTCTCTCATTCTCACTCTATCTCTCTCTATCTCTCTCTCTCTCTACTCTCTCTCTATAGCTCTCTTTCTCTCCCTCTCACACTCTCTCGCTCTCGCTCTCTATCTCTCTCTCTCTCTCTCTCTCTCTCTCTCTCTCGCTCTCGCTCTCTCTAGCTCTTTCTCTCTCTTTCTTTCTCTCTTACTCTCTCTCCCTCATTCTCTCTCTCTCACTCATTCTCTCTATCTCTCACTCTCTCTCTATCTCTCTCTCTCTCTCACACACACACACAATCTCTTGCTCTCTCACTCACTCATTCTATCTCTCTCATTCTCACTTTCTCTCTCCCTCTCTCTCTCTCTTGCTCTCTCTCTCTCTCTATCTCTCTCCCCCTCTCTCTCTCTCTCTCCCTTCCTCTCTTACTCTCTCTGTCGTCCCGCTCTCTCTCATTCTCTCTCTCTCTCCTCTCTCTAGCTCTCTCTCTCTCTCTCTCTCTCTCTCTCTCTCTCTCTCTCTCTCTCTCTCGCTCTCTCTTTATGTCCCTCTCTCTCTTGAAGTTTAGCACAGAAAAAATAAGTTCAACTCTCTCTATCTCTTACACACACAGAGTCTTGCTCTCTTTCTCTTTGCATCTCTCTCTCTCTCTTTTTATCCCTCTAGCTCTCTCAATCTCTCTTGCTCGCTCTCTCATTCTCTCTCTATCTCATTCTCTCTCTCTCTTGCTCTCTCTGTCTCTCTCTCACACTCTCTCTCGCTTGCTCTCTCTCTCTCTCCCTCTCTCTCTCTCTTTCTCTCCCTCTAGCTCTCTCCCTCTCCCTCTCTCTCTCTCTCTCTCTTGCTCGCTCGCTCTTTCTAGCTCTGTCTAGCTCTCTCTCTCTCTTTTCCCTCTCTCTCTAGCTCTCATTCTCTCTCTCTCTCACTCCCTCTAGCTCTCTCTCTCTTCTCTCTCTAGCTCTCTCTCTCTCTCTCTTTCTCTCTTTCTCTCTCTCTCTTGCTCGCTCTCCCTCTTTGTCTCTCTCCCTCTCTAGCTCTCTTGCTATCTCTCTCTCTCTTGCTCTCTCTACCTCATTCTCTCTCTCTCTCTCTCTCTCTCTCTCTCTCTCTCTCTCTCTCTCTCTCTCACTCACTCACTCATTCTCTCTATCGCTCACTCTCTCTCACTCATTCTCCCTCTCTCTCTCACACACACACTCTTTCGCTTGCTCTCTCTCTCTCCCTCTCTCTTGCTCTCTCTCTCTCTCTCTTTCACTCCCTCTAGCTCCCTCTCTCCCTCTCTCTCTCTTGTTCGCTCGCTCGCTCTCTCTCCCTCTCTCTCTCTCTCGCTCTCTTTCTCTCTCTCTAGCTCTCTCTCTCTCTCTCGCTATCTCTCTCTTTTGCTCTCTCTCCCTCATACTCTCTCTCTCTGTCTCTCTCACTCATTCTCTCCATCTCTCACTCTCTCTCACACATTCTCTCTCTCTCTCTCTCTCACTCACTCTTGCTCTCTCTCTCCTCACTCATTCTACCTCTCTCATTTCCACTCTCGCTCCCTCTCTCCCTTGCTTTCTCTCTTTCTCTCTCTCTCTCCTCTCTTGCGCTCTCTCTCTTCTCTCTCTCTCTCTTAGTCATTGTCTCTATCTCTCAGTCTCTCTCTCACACACATTCTCTCTCTCTCTCATACACACACACACACACTCTTTCTCTCTCTCTCACTCATTCTACCTCTCTCTTTATCACTATCGCTCTCTCTCTCTCTCCCTTGCTAT
>NW_021358590.1:0-213 GCF_001605985.2 Dendrobium catenatum | reverse complement strand
TTCTTCTTAATATAAAAATAACTACAACATTGATAATCATCTAAAAACTTTATTAGTCTTTTAACTTGATCAAGACAAGCATTAAAGAAATTAAAAACATCATTAGCAAAATATAAATATGAAACAGGAAAACCACCAAAAGTTCTATAAAATTTGCTCAAAAATTTCTCATAATATTTGGAAATGCCTCTTGAAATATAATCCATGGAAATA
>NW_021358589.1:0-1727 GCF_001605985.2 Dendrobium catenatum | reverse complement strand
GCAATTTGGTTGAGTATTTTGAAAGTTATGGGCATTTAAAATTTTCTAGCTCTGGTTCAACCAGAGCCGTTCGATCGTGCCTTCAGCGTGATCGGACGGTACAGAGATGACCCCGTTCCCGCTGCTGGGTTAGCTGACTAATTTAAGTAGAGGGTCCTGATGTGCCACGTGGCGCGTTCCCATTGGGCGCCGCCATTCTGGCTGTCAGTTTGACAAAGAATTGTCAAAAAATTCAAAAAAATGCTCATATCTTCCAAAATTCATAGAAAATCGAATTTTTCACCAAATTGGACTTTCTTGGGCTCGTTGAAAAGATAATTTTATGTAGTATTTATTAAAAGTAAAATCCTGACGTGCCACGTGGCGCGTTCCCATTGGGCGCCGCCATTCTGGCTGTTAGTTTGACCAAGAATTGTCAAAAAATTCAAAAAAATGCCCATATCTTCCAAAATTCATAGAAAATCGAATTTTTTACCAAATTGGACGTTCTTGGGCTCGTTGGAAAGATAATTTTATGTAGCATTTATTAAAAGTAAAATCAAGTTGATTTGGTCTCTGAAATGTGAGATTTGTTTATTTGTTTGAATTATGTTTTTGCACATTTCTCACAATCCAGAGATCAATTGTTGAGCCCAAATTATGGTGGAATAATTTGTGATATCTTAGGCATGTTCACTAATTTTCCTAGGGTCAGATACCCAATGGTTTTCTGTGATGTGAATTTTCCGTATAAAGGGTCCATTTTGGACTCTAAATTTCGAAAATTCATAACTCCTTAAATTTTCAATTTTTTGCTGTGAAATATCTGTGGTATGGATGCATGTATTTTAGGGTTAGACACACCAAATTTCAAGCCAATTTGAATAGTAGAGACACCTAGGAAAAATAATTAAGGACAAGGTCTAGAAAACTTAGAAAAATCCTAAGAAATTCTACACAATTCCAATAGAGGTGAAACTTGAGAACTTTAAACTTAGTGACAATATAAACCTTAGGTTCAAATCTTATCAAATTTGAAGTTCATTAAGTCAAAAAATTAAACAGGTCAAAGTTAACCCCTTAATTAAGCATTAAAACTTCCAAAAAATGTAATAAATCAATTTTAAATCCAAAAAATACAAAAAACCCCTCTTACTGACCAACATTAAATCCTTAATCAATTAAAATTAAAACCAACTCAATTTGATAGCAAATCTTGCTTAAATTAAATTTTAAGTGAAATTCAATATTTAATTAATTTAATTAATTAAAAAATATTTAAAATTCCAAACACTTGGGAATCTCTTCTTAGGTCATTCCTGATCTTTGGAGTTGATTTCAAGGAGTTTGGAGTTCATTTGGAGCAAAATCATTAAAACCCCTTTAATTAAACAATTTTAAGAATTCTAAAAAATACAAAACTTTGAAAAATCATAACTAACTATAGAAAACTTCAAATTGACCAAACTCAATGGCATTCAACTCAAAATCAAGTCTAGTATTTACCAAAAATTTCAAACCTTCAAAAATCAGTCAAAGTCAAAAAGTCAACATATAGGTCAAATCAGGTCAAATCTTCGAACCTTCTTAACTAATTGTTGAAAAATCCAATTTCAGCATACTTACAGTCTAACTGATCGTATTAAGTTCTAGTATTTTAATAAAATACTAACTTTATAGAAAACTCTCTTAATTGAAAAGTCAATTTTTAACCCCTTGATTAAATGATTCGAATAATCCAGAAGATT
>NW_021358588.1:0-368 GCF_001605985.2 Dendrobium catenatum | reverse complement strand
AGTCCTATTTAAATTTCATAATATTTGGTTGAGTTTTGTTTTGTGTGTCAATATTTGACACGACCCGAAAATTTGACTCGAGTCCGACTCGAAAATTCCCGGTTAGAGTCAATCCAAACCTGAAACGGATTGGGTCGGGTTCAACAATTCGACCTGTTTCAAAAATATATTCGGATTAACCCTTTGAATTGAAAGTGATTCAAAACTGACCATTTTTTACCTGGAAATCCGAGATTTAACTGTTTTCTACTCGTGTTTACCCTAAAAATGGAGTTTGACCTATGTTTTACCTATAAACTAGCAATTTTTTTCATGGTCCCTGATCATTCGGGTCGTGTCGGGTTGACTCGAACACGAAGCAGGTTGGT
>NW_021358587.1:0-239 GCF_001605985.2 Dendrobium catenatum | reverse complement strand
CCACCTATCTAACAACTCATAATTAGGTCTAGTATTTGTTAAAAATCTAAAACCCTTAGGATTAACTCTAATTTTAAAAGTCAAATTTTGACCCCTTAGTTAACGCATCCGGATAACCCTTTAAAGTCTATTAACTCCCCAAACTCCTAAAATTTTCTTAATAGATTAATTAAATTCTCAACCAACCCATTAAAATCAGTAACCAACTCATTTTTATATTAATCCACTCTTTTAATTCC
>NW_021358586.1:0-220 GCF_001605985.2 Dendrobium catenatum | reverse complement strand
CTTATATTTTTGTCCTTTTTGTCTTTTTTAATTTTTTTAATGATATATAGATTCTATATACAATCTTTTTTATTTAGATATTTTAAATCAAAAAAAGTAATTTTTTACTTTTATTAATAAATTGGTTATATTTCGATTTATCTAAATTCTAATTGGATGATAATTTAGGAAAATATTTTTTATTTTTTTATTTACTAAATTCTAAGATAATTTAGGCACA
>NW_021358585.1:0-361 GCF_001605985.2 Dendrobium catenatum | reverse complement strand
CTGGAGTATCTACCCGCTACCACCCCTCATAGAAAGTGTGTGGCGGCGTAACTAATCCCTCAACGAGCCTACAAGCAATCAGCCCCGCAGGTGTAGGACCAGCCATTATTTTCTGCCCACTTAAAGGGTCTCGCCGCATGAGAGGGGAATCGAACATGAGAGATTAATCTCATGCTCGCCCACCAACCCAGCTATAAGCCCGGTGGAGTTTGACTTAGTTTTTCCCCAAAAATATTATATGGCGAGGCCACAAAATTTTATGTATATTGGCTATGGGGATTGACTGTGTGCCTACCAGGATCACTTACTGTGAAGCATCCCCACTCCTTGCATGCCTTGCCAATATCTCCAACAGTTCTTG
>NW_021358584.1:0-292 GCF_001605985.2 Dendrobium catenatum | reverse complement strand
ATGGGTCTCCTACGAACAGTTCCAGGAGCTCGTAGTGTCTGCAACGGGTCCCCGCAAATATATACAAACCACTTGTGGATAACAACAATGGGCATATCGTAAGCACATCGAGCCACTGTGGGCACAAGTAGAAGTATCTCCTACGACGATCCTTACGAGGTCAAACAAGTACAATCAAACCACCCGAGATTGGTGAAAGGGTGGATATGATGCAGAAGCAATGAGTCTTTTACAAACATTTTTAGGAGGTCGTAATAGATGCAGCAGTCCCCTGCAAATGGATACTTGTGGA
>NW_021358583.1:0-365 GCF_001605985.2 Dendrobium catenatum | reverse complement strand
GAATGCACAGCATTTCCTTGAAAAGCTTATACACGCTTTCTGTCTGCTTTCATAAGTGTTGCAGATCCGGTGGCGTGGCGTTGTAGATTGTAGACGCTTTCTGTCTGCTTTCATAAGTGTTGCAGATCCAATGGCGTGGCGTTGTAGATTGTAGACGCCTTCTGTCTGCTTTCATAAGTGTTGCAGATCCGGTGGCGTGGCATTCTGATATTGACTCCCCCTTTCTCATTCACCGGGGGAGAATTCTTTTGGACTTTGAAGTCCACTGATTGTCACTTTGTTTTGAGAAAATCTCCTTTCAAGATCTTTAGTGTAGTAGAGTTTTTCATACATCGGGTTGCTATTGTACTCGAAATATTTGAAGA
>NW_021358582.1:0-295 GCF_001605985.2 Dendrobium catenatum | reverse complement strand
CCTCAATTGATCACTGGATTGTGAGAAATTTACACAAAACTTAATTTAAAAAATTGTAAATATCTCACAATACAGAAACCAAATCAACTTGATTTTAATTTTAGTAAATACTACATTCAATTACCTTTCCAACGAGCCCAAGAACGTTCAATTTGGTGAAAGATTCGATTTTCTATGAATTTTGAAAATTCTGGGCATTTTTCTGAATTATTTTTGACCATTTCTGGTCAAATTGACCGCCGGCACCAATCATTGACACCGGATCGGCGGCACCCAGTGGCAGCGCGCCACGTGG
>NW_021358581.1:0-264 GCF_001605985.2 Dendrobium catenatum | reverse complement strand
GGTACGAGAAAGAAGCCCATAGGGCACTAGGTGGGAAAAAGAGGTGACCATTCTTTTTTGTTTAAATATATTTTGAGTGTACAAAGAGATCTAAATGATAGATGTATAGACTTTTGGGTATGTAAGAAAATTTTAAAAGTTTAGTAGAGCTCTATATTTACTTTAATTATATTTGATGTTAATTGAAATACATTACATGCTTCCTATATTTAAGCATGGGGCTTGATATGTTGATGTGTTAGGAGAGTCTAAATAAGTTTCTTT
>NW_021358580.1:0-200 GCF_001605985.2 Dendrobium catenatum | reverse complement strand
GGGTTCGGGTTCAACAAATCAATCCGTTTTAAAAATCGGGTCGGGTTTGGGTAGACCCAGCCACAAAAAAATGACCTGAAATTGACACGAAAATTCTTATTTGACTCGAAAACCTGAGATTGACCCGATTTTTAACTCGAAAACTAATAATTTTAGGTCAACTTCGGGTCATTCATGTCGGTTCGGGTTGACCCGGACCC
>NW_021358579.1:0-486 GCF_001605985.2 Dendrobium catenatum | reverse complement strand
CTTCCACCTTCTTTGACGCCATGCCGTCTAGGATCAAAAGCTCTGATACCAGTTTGTTTTTATATATGCTTCATAGGTTGAAATTACTTACCATATCACCTCGATTAGAGGTGTAAGAAGCTCCTAATCCAACAAGTGATTCCTCTGCATCTATAAGGAGTAATGTTGGATCTACTCAACTTGATTGAAAGGTTCTACCCGACTACTTCGATTTTTCTTTTTTTTTTCTTAAACAAATGCTGCAACAATCTCAACTTGTACAGATGGTTGAATAGCAATGAACTGCAAAAGTTCATATATAAAGTACATAATTTGAGTCAATGATTTTGTGGTTCTATCCACCACTGCCACCATCTAATCAATAAAATGTAAATGATCATGAAGAAGAGAGATATGAGGAGGAATGATATTTTCAAGATGATTGTTTGTATTTCTTGCTGTTGTAATATAAAGTACTAAATTTTGTTGGTTATATATATATATATA
>NW_021358577.1:0-303 GCF_001605985.2 Dendrobium catenatum | reverse complement strand
AATCAGGATTTCCTAGTTAAGGCAGCTGTAATTAACTAATCGGCCTGGACAATACCTATATCGGCTAGGACGTCATGCTCAATACAGAAAGAATTTGCCGCCATGATTAATTTAAGTATTATGTATTTTTTGGAAATTGGCCAGGACGATTCTTTGATCGGCCAAGACGATATTGTATAATTATGCCTAAATTGATCTGGCAATCATGGGAGTAATTAAGGATGATTGATAAGATCACATCGTCCTGGATGATCACAAGATCATCCTGGACGATCCATTCAAAAACCTTTGGTTGCTCATAGA
>NW_021358576.1:0-267 GCF_001605985.2 Dendrobium catenatum | reverse complement strand
AATGCCCAAGTGACATGGCATCCCCATGCCAATTTAGCTCCAACTATTTGGAGTCATTCCAGAACTTTCCTAAGCCCATTCTAGGCCATTGGATCAAGATCAAATAGCTTGCATTACTCCCATGCCCAAGTGGGGACCAATAGAGCTTTCCACATGGGATGTCCTTGATCCTAGCTTTCCAACCACCCTATGGCAGGTGGCAAACATCTAGGAGCTTTCCTAGTTGATCTTAGCCCTCCATTCAACTTGGAATGAGTTGAATAGGGT
>NW_021358575.1:0-1219 GCF_001605985.2 Dendrobium catenatum | reverse complement strand
CCTCGAGATTCGTGCCTGATCAAGCTAATTTTGTGAAGATGTATCAATCACAAATTTGTTGAATTCTTAATTAATGATTTGCTTTATAGTGCTTTGTATTGATATTAATATAACATTCATCGCAATTAAGCATCTCAATAAGACTAATCTAATGACACCAAAAGTATTTTAATCGAAGTTCAGATGGATCGAAATCAAACAGTTGAAGTACGATTGAAAGCTTCGTGACAGTAATAAACAGATTAGGCAATCTACGAATCTTTTATGCTTATATTCAAAACAAATATCTCAATAAGAGGAATGCAATGAGCCTAAGATCACTTAATTTCAAGGGTAACTTAAAATATCTCTTAAGGTCTGTTTGGGATGGCTTTCCTATAACTTAGCTTTTCAAAAAGTGATCACAATCCTATTTGTCTAAAAACTTTTGTTGATTTAAAAAAAATTATGATGAAAATAATTATTTTTTACAAAAAAATATACTAAAATAAGTTAATTATAAAAGAGTTGCAACTTAAAAGAAGAGTATAGCTATAGACTGCAATTTTATTTGAGCGGTTGCAAGTTTCTATAAAAATTATTATAGAAATGTTAATAAGATGAACGTTATTGTAAATACTATAGACTTTTTTATAAGTAGAGTATTTCTTACAGCTAACACACTACAATAAAATTCGTGGATTTGAAAATCGGACCGAACTGACCGGTTCAATCGGGAATTGGCCGGCTAACCGATCGGTTCAAACCTAGAAACTGGGGTAGCATCAGACTGGCAAAAAACCGGACGAACCGGGAAACCGGAAAATTGGCCTGATTTTAAAGAACTGGCCGGTTCAAAAACAAGATGTTTTGGGCGTTGGATTGAATCGTGAACGGCCAAGATTTACTTGGCACCAAATAACCCTAATCGCAAATTCTATTTCGCTGCTTTCGCCTGAGATTTACTGGGCCGAGCTATGCATTTGTTTATATTTTATTGACTTATTTGATTCAACATTTATATTATGTGTTATTTGTTTATGTTTTATAAACTTAAAAGATGCCATATTTATGTCATTTGATTAGTTTGATATAAAAACAGAATGTATAATGAATGTATTAGAGAAAAGTCTATCATTTATTTTATATTTTTAATAATATTATTATTTATTACATCATCCAGTTCGACCGGTTCAATCAAACAAGTCAAAACCGTGAATCTCTCCTTCTTATTCATTGC
>NW_021358574.1:21324-44272 GCF_001605985.2 Dendrobium catenatum | reverse complement strand
TTTTGATAACATCATCCTGGACGATATTTATATCGGCTGGGGTGATCCAGGACAATTTTTCCAAAATTTCTCAAGCAATTTTGGAAAGCAATTAATGTTGATTTCGTCCGGGCCGATCGCAAGATCGTCCGGGATGATTAGACATCATCCAGCTTCATTTTAGGGTGATATTCAGGACGATTTTTCTCATATTTGAATTAATCGGTCAGGACGATATGTCTATCATCCTGGACGATAATGTCGGCAACTTGCATTAATGAGCTCGTTTTTAGCTCTTCTATTTAAGCTATGACAAGGCACTTTGTAAGCGTCTTTGACAACCATTGTAGCTTAATTCTTGTGGGGGAAACTTGAAGAGAGAGCTTGAAAGGGAGAGAGAAAATGGTAGAGTTTGAGAGGGAGAAGATCCTGTGAGGGGGGGAACTCAAGGGAGTGTGGAGGGGATTCCACACGGTTGCTCCGGTGAACTCGCACCTTAGTACCATCGGATTCAAGGCTTGTCTCGAGGTAAGTTCACCAAAGAAGAAGATCTCCTTGGTGTCAAAGGACCCGGTGACTCCGCTGCACCGGGGAAGGTGGAAGTGATTTTATAAGGGCTTCTCCGCCTAGCTGTGGGGGCTAAAGGAGAGTCATGATTTTAGTGCAATACTTGGAGGGTGCCTCCAAGGAGTGGACGTAGGTCAAGGTTTGACCGAACCACTATAAATCCGGTGTGTTCTTTCTTTATTACTTCCGCACTTCAATTTCTGCATCGTTGATTTTCTATGTGGTGATATTGGTTTTAGTTTGAGTTTTGGTTTAAAGATTCTTCTTTTCGAATTCACTTCTCTCTTTGTTAGCCTTGGGCCAGTTCTATAGGGCTTAACATCCCAAACAAATTTTTATAATGCACCATTTTAATCATTTGAAAATTAACTCAGACCATAGAAAATAATGTTATAGTACATTTAAAGCTTCAAAATATGTTATGAACAATCTTTGTTAATTTAGGTATACTCTGAAATAGTGTGTTTTCACTTCGTATTATATTTCATTGCCCACTGCTAAAGTATTATGTTAAATTTTGAAATGAGTTTATTTATATTTCTTTTTCTACAATGTAATGAATTATATATTTATTTTCTTGAAATGTATGATTCTGAGGAGATTTGAGATTTGGAGTATGGGGGAAGTTTTATTATGGTGCTAAAGACACATAAAGTACTATTCTCATGCTATATGCACATTCTATTTTGGTACATATGCACATTCTATTCTTGGGCTAGGTATTGCTAGTTAAAAGGGCCTATTTTTTAATATGCTAGCATGGAAGTTATAAAGGCCAAAATTCTCTGAATTCTATTCTAATGGGATATATAAGGGCCTAAGGGAATATCTATTTTTTTTCTATTCTAATATATAAAGTACTTATTAATTACTTTCATGCATTCCTATTTACATTTATGATAATTATATTTATGATTATATTAAGTACAATGATTACTATGATATGCTTTAAAACTCATTTGAATGCTTAATAAATGTTTTATTTGAAAATTTGAATTGGTGAGTGTAACTTATTGAGCTATGTTAGCTCAACGTTTATCTATATTATATTTTAGAGTCTGCAAAAGGGAATGAGCCAGTTGAGTAGTAGGGTTAGGATCTGATTTGTCTAAGTTTATATAGGCATTCCTTTTCTAATTTTTATTCAATTACAACTATTTATTTAGATTCTTCTTTTCTATATTTCAATCAGAGGCCATGTATTGTAGTATAAGCATTGTATATACATTTTGATGAGTAATGAAAATAATTTCCTATAAATAAGTTATTTTTTTGGATATTATAAGTTATTAACATCTATGTGGTCTATTGTTTGTTTTATGTTTAATTGAATGAAGAAAATTTGAATAGTTCCCCCTAAACTTTGATCTTAGATTTGGCTTGTTGCAAGCCAACACGATAGAACATGTTCCAACTATGTGTCTTATCTTGTTGGGTTGTGATAGGGACATAGTTAATTCAGTTGGGATAATCCTTTATTACAAATCATACTATACAAACACCTATTTGTACTAGATAATCCATTCAGTCAATAATAATATAGAAGACCCCTAAGGATGAATAAAACAGTTGAAGATTTTGTGGGATGATCCTCAATGATATTGAAAGATTAGAACATTCTTTGCACTATTTTGGTTGGGATGATTTGGATTCTAATGATCGTACTGTACGATCGACATCATATTATACAATTCAATATAAGCTATAAGTAGATGGAAATTTTTATTTCAAGTCACACAATCCCTTCTTTCAATCATTATGCCCTCTTGTTTAAGTCCTTCAAGGTTCCTGATGGATGGCAAGAGAGCCCGACTTCTCACATGGGGTCCCTATTGACCTCAAGTTGATGATAGGTTCCAATCTGAGGATGATGAATCTACTTATCATAGATAAAAGATTACAATGATCACCACTTCAAGGATAATAAATCAAGATAATCTTCAATATCATGTGCTAGACCTTTTCGTAGAGACTACACTACAGTTTCCCCTAACCATTGTATTCCCTTTCGATAGTTACTATTAAAAATTTTCACTAGTTTATAAATAAATGTCAAAAGGACCTTTCTCCAATATTAAGTTTGTAGGTTCCCATTAGAAATTGCTTATCATATACGAAACCTCATGATATCTCCACCATTAGTGACGATAAATAGACCTAGGAAAATCTCACTCTCAGAAATACCCCAATGTTCCTTCACTAATATCTAATTAAAGCATCTTTAATGCCCGTATTATACAACACGTCCTTAGAAATTTAAGTATATATAAAGTGTGGGATAAGATCAATATCACTCCACTATTATACATTGTCACATATTTGTATATGATTATAACTAAGTTTAATGTGGCTAATAAGATTATCTTGTATATAGAAAACCTGATCAATATTAGGGATGCTAGGGCACATCGCAAGCAAAGCCTATCATAAGGATATATATTTAATACGAACTATAGTCTTATATACCCTACCCTAACTAATCACTTCCCAATTTACTTCACAAATATCTCCTTCCTTCTCATCTATAGATATAGACATCGAGGACCATAAGCTAAAGAGGATTACAATTCAGGAGAGAAATAGAACTTGCAGCACCAGATAATGTAGCACCTGACCTCGTCATCTAGCCATCACTTCCTAAATCATGGATTAAGCACATGAATGTCTAGAACTGAGGTTAGAAATCCACATTCAGGAGTCCAAAGTATGTTGGGAGCAGCTTCAATAATAGCAAGAAGTAGATAATGCTGGATTTTAGGAGTAGTTCTCTTCACTCCACCAGTACTTCTATCCAACACCTCCACCACCTGATTAAGGTCTTTTTAATGAGTAACAATGTATTTGTGTTTTTTTTTCTCGTTGTGTTGTACTCTTATTTATAGTTACTTATTTCATTATACTATTTGGTTTCCTTTAATCTATTATATTTTTTAGTCTTTTCTTTTCATGATGTCAAAAGGGGAAGTAGCATATGTTGGTTATACCATTAACTTTTTTATTAGTGTTTCCTTTATTAGCTTAGTATTTGCATTGTTGTTTTTATGTGTTGTTTATTTTTTTTTTTAAATTGTGTTTTAAAATAAGAAAAATATTCAAAATAAAAAAAATTAACAAAATTATTCTTAAAAAAATCCAATGGTTTTCCCCATTATTTTTAAAGAAGTCCTTCAATGAGGGGGAGAACTTAGGAGGAAATTAAATATAAAATTTATAAATTTAAATTCCAACAAATAATATTTACCATCATCAAGAGTTTGTTAGTTCGACGAGGGTGTTACCCGAATTCGTGAGCTTTGTTGATGTGCTTCAGGTGATTGGAAGGAGCTTTGGCAATACGGGGTGCATTTTTAACCCCGGTATCTTTGATACCCTTTTTGGCGTGTTAACTAATATGGGATTTTTGGAGGAGGCCTACGAATGCTTTTATTGGATGTGGAACATCCAAATTTTTCACAAGTTGAGATCTTGTAACAATTTGCTTAAGAGGCTTACAAAATTAGGCAAGGGAGAATTGCCAAAGAAGTTTTTTGAGGATTTTTTCTATGCAAATTTCATGCCGAGTGTATTTACTTATAACATTATGATTGATTTATTGTGTAAGGAAAGAGATGTGAGGGGTGCGAAAGAGCTGTTGGGCAAGATAAAGAGAAGGGCTGCTTTCCTGATGTGGTGACTTTTAATTCATTGATTGATGGACATGGAAAATGTTTGGGAAAGTCTTCAGTCTACTGGTGTGGGATCATCTTCAGGATTGACCCAGTATTCTTTGTATCATATATGGTTAGATGTTGTTGGAGGAAGATAGAGGGGGATGGTATAATACTTGGGTTCGTAAGGCTAAGCTTATGAGGACAGTTCATCTACATCAGCATTTTATGATCCTAGTGGAGGTGAAGAAATTATAAGCCAGAGGGTTGTAGCCCTGATGAGAGAGATAAAAGAGATAAGAAAGGTTCCAAATGAGATGCAGGTAGAGTTGAGATCCTATAAAGATGAAAATCAAAAGAAAAAAAAGAGCAAGAGCAAACACATGCATCACCAAACAACGAGGATATAGAGGATGAGTAGTACTCTTATTTGTTTGATGAACTTTTGGTTTAAACATTTAGTTTGATGATCATGTAGTGTAAAAGTGAGGACATGGGCATGTTATTATGGATTTATATGTAATCAGACTTTATTTATTTATTGTGGATTTCATTACAATTCTATATATGTTGATTTTGTAGACTTTATAATAGTTGTGACTGATTATGTGGATTTCATTTCATTTCCATAAACTTTATAATATATGTATTTCATTTCATTTCAATGAACTTTGTAGACTCTATAATAGTTGTGATTGATTATAGTGGCATTTTGCCCATATTTGTGATAATTATTAACTATTATGTACAGGTTTAGGATTTAGGGTAAAATTGAGTAAATATATATGGGATATTGTCAATTTTTTTTTCTTAAATGCTATAGGTTTTCGGTGGCTAATCAGCTATTTGGCTTTCAAAAACTTTGATACCGGAAGGCTTATTATAGCCGCCAAAAATTTAATAAAGTAGCTAATAATTATTGGCAGTTTACCAATGGCAGCCGGTGGTCATCCGGTAGTAACCCGGTGGTTTTGCCACCTATAATACCAACAAATTTTATGGTCGATAAGCCGACGGTGATTAACCACTGGTCATCTAAAGTTAACTGGCAGTGATCCGGTGGTTTTCCCCCCGGTAGTACTGCAGTTTAGACGGCTGGTAAGCTGCAGGTGATAAACCGGCGGTTACTGCATTATGACTGCCGGAAAGTATCAGTTGTTTCCACCATCGGAAAGCCACCGGTGATTATAACTACTAGAAATAGACCGCCAAAACTAGTTTCTTAAGCGGTTTATTCCAACAGTTTTTGAACAGCCGAATACCACTGGTATTTTATTAAACTGCCAGAAATCTTAGATAAACTGCCAGAAAAAATCGACTGTAATGCCTAAATTTCATTTAGTGCATTAACCTCCACTAAAGTGATATGGCCATCCACCTGGTCATTCATAAAAGTTTGAGAAAGCATCTTATCAGTATAACTATCATTTAATAACTCAACCTCCATATAAGGCAAGTTTTTGTTAATAACATGAGTAGTTGAAGAAGAAGGAACAATATTTAGATTTGTAGTTATAGCCAACATTTATTCATCCATGCTTTGAAAGCCATAAGGTAACTATGAGATAGGGTTGAGATTATTTTTCTAACCAATAAGAGGTTCAACAACCTTAGTGGAATGCGGTTCATTATGAGGTATGACAAGTTGTATAACTTCCTCAACATTATCCTGCACTTTAGAAACATTTCCCTCAATAACATCAGGAAGAGGATTCAAAATATCATGATCAATCGAAGGAACATCCTTTCTAGTGGAATGTTTAGTGGAAACCTTATCCTTCCAAAGATGTGGATGTAGAATGTAACACTCATTTAACCTGTGACTATGCATCTTATAATAAGGGCAAAAAATAGATAAATTTTCAAATTCAACTTTTTGGAAATAACCATTCAATTTTGAACCAATCCAAATCTTATTAGGATGTTTTTTTTTTTTTAAAATATCCAGCTCAACTAAAACACAGGCCACATATGGATGAGATACAAATGTCGTAGCTTGATCCATCAATTGAAGCTAAGACACATAAAATTCAAGAGTTAAAAAATGAAGTCTTAGATTCAGGAAGGAGATCCATACAGGGGCAATAGAAAATTCCTTATGGACATCAAAATATGGTGTCCATTTAAGTAATCTCATCAGATAAGCTTGAATATAATAAGATCTTGAAAGTTCATCAGGGATGTTAAGCCCTTACGAACTAGTCCCAAGGCTAACCAAGAGGGAGGGGTGGGTGAATTGGTATTTAAAAATTTCTTCAAACAAAAACACAATCTTAAATCAAACAAAGATTCACCACAATAGAAATGAAGTGCGGAAATTAAATGTGGAAGAATAATAAGAAAGAGCACACCAGATTTTATAGTGTTTGGTCAACTTGACCTACATCCACTCCCCGAAGCCTCTCCTCCGAGTATTACACTAAACTCAGTGTCTCTCCTTTTTCATCCCACAGTAAGATGGAAAAGCCCAAACAAAAACTATTTTCCACCGACCTTGGTGAGGCAGAGAACATAACTCCTTTTACTTCCTCCTAAAGTACGTAGAGAACCCAACTCCTTTTGCTTTCTCTTGAAGCAGACATAGAACCTCAATCAGTTACTGAAGTAGACCTCTCTAGAATCCCCAAAAAATTAGGGACGACGACTGGAGAAGAAGACATAGATATTTGCTTGAAGCAACCTTTATGAAACCCCTCATAAACTCCCCCTCATAAGATCCTCTCTCTCTCTCCCATGCTCTCCCTCTCCTCTTAGCTCTCTCAGATCATAACAACAGTAAAAGATCATCTCTTGAGAAAATAAGAGATCTTTTAAACAAGGGCTCTAAATTAGCCCTAATTAGCAACTAATCATCAAATATTATCCTATACAATCATTTCAAATATAGCTCAATCAGCCAGGACTATTTGGAAGAGTCTGGATGATTAGAAGGTTATTTTATTCAGATTGTCCAGGATGATAGGATATTATCTTATACGATTAGTTCAATCATTGAATATCGTTCCGACCATGGCCCTGGATGGATGTCTGGATGATGGAAAAATAAATAGATCATCTAGGCTGATTAGTATAAAATGGCAAATATCATCCAGAATATTGCTCTAAATGGATGTCTGGATGATGAAAAAATAACTTGATCGTCCAGGCCGATCTCGTGATCATCCCGAACGATTAGTTTAATTCAGTACATATCATCTAGAGCATCGCCTTGAATGGAGTTAGGCTAATTTTTTATCGTCCAGGAAGAACTAAAATTTATGAATTGATCATCCTGCGATTGTCAGGTCGATATAATCGAGCAGTCAAACCTTAATTTCTTTCATTAACTACTAGATTAATTTAGGCATAATTGTACTGCATCATCTAGGATGATGTCCAAAAATAAAAGATGCCTAAATAGATATGGCGGCTACTCTTTCTAATTTGAGCCTATCGTCCGGACGATTCTAATATTATCCAGGATGATTTTCTTAATTATGGCTGCCTTAACTAGGATACCTAATTAGGATTTCTATTTTTAACTGATCGTCCAGGTCAATTTTTGGATCATCTCAAATGATGTGATTAAAACAAAAAACTCTAACAATTAGATAGAATTATTCCCCCATGTGTTTGTGTGTACAAGATTACTTAGCATCTGGATCCACAATATTTACAATTGACTCAAGAAAGGGTAAAAGACACTTTATATACATTACAAACTGGCTCAGTCCTAATCTACCCAATCTTGAGCTGGTTCAATTTACAATTTGATCTTGTGGACCTAAAACATTAGTAGGCAAGGCAGTCATAGGAAATAGAAATTTTTGCTATCATCAAAATTATATTCCCTGAAATCAAATTCACAATAATCTTTCCCTTTTTTATGATAGCTAACAGTCAAATAATCTAAGCAATTCAACTTGAAACTTCACAAGAAAAAGGTGTAAAGCAAGAAGTTCAAATTTTACTAAAACTGAATATAGTACATAGTATAACTAAGCAGTGTAAAATAATACAACTATAAAAGGGGGAGGGAAAGAGAAAAGAAACTACCAAATATAAGTAAACTACAAAAAAAAAACATCACGAAATAAACTAAAAGAAGGATGGCCCCTGATCATCCGAAGGAGGTGGTGGTGGTGGCGGAAAGAAACTGGAAAGAGTCACAAACTACTCCTTAAACTAGGCCATGTCATGTCGTGTTGGTGCTGCTGGTGAGCTACAAATGAGTTAAAGTGAGCAACATCCTCCACATGTTGTTTCTCCTTTGTAGCAACATAGGACTCGAACTGAGTCTCCCACCAATCAAATCGCTCTACCAGCTGATCCAGCTATGAGTGCTGGCGGAGCAGAGTAGGTGCAGGAATAGGTGCAAGACCCACCTCCTCAGTTCCCTCAGCTTCCTCGTGCTCTGGGTGGAGATGAGTACTATGAAGAACATGTAAGGAGTTGTTAGAGTAGATGGAAGGCTAAAAGTTTGGTGGGGCAAGATATTAGAGGTTGTATTTGGATTCCAAGACATATGCTATGATGTGTCCTAAGGCAAGATTGGGCTTCCTTTTATGTCCTGGATATCTAATTCTTGTTAGGTGCTCAATGTATCGAAAGATCAAATCAATAGCATTAAATTCATGATGTAGAAAGGGGTGATCGAAAGGAGTGGAGTTATGTGAATATGATCACCAGCTTTCAGAGGAACTGATGTATGAAGTATATGTTAGATTGTCCTTGCATCTTTGAGTAAGCTGCTAGACTCTCCAACATGATATGAAACATTAGTATTCCTCAAAAAGTGATTGGCCAGAGCCTAGTCATTGTCGGGGTCTTGAGATAAGATGTGAAGCTTGGCTCTAATGGTGGACAATTGTAGGAGCTTGTGATAGTCTTGATATGTGATTTCAACAGGATGCTTATTAATATAAGATTGAAGAGCAATAAAGGAGGAGTTGATTTGGAGGCTAGCAAAGAATTCGAATAGTAATTCAGAATTGAACGGGATGGTAAGTGCAAGGATAAAGGTAAGAGATGTGTGTGTAAATAATTCGAGAATAGGATAAGAAAGTATACGAGGGTTGACTGTCCAAGATAAAGTGATCCCGACGGTCTTGTATCATAGATAGACAGCTTGATCGGCTGACTTAGTGAAATGAGGGTCAAGATTGGCCCTCGAGGAGCTTCCTGAAGCCATACGGAAGTGCTTTCCACCACCTATGAACACAAAACCAAAGAAGGAATGAGAACAAAAGTGGATGGAAGAGGTTGGGTGAGAAAATCTATTTGTAATCCTTGATTTAAAAAATCGATCATAGAATCATCCAGGATGATTAGGTGAAAAAGTTCTATCTGGGACGATTGGTAAAAAAGGTGATAATATCGTCCAGAACGATCAGACGTCATTTGGAATGATAAGAGATAGGTGATCATCCCGAGGATTCAAGCCAGTTGATTGTTGAAAAAGTATATCATCCAGGACGATTAGGTGGATCGTCTAGGATGATAGGAAATAAAAGATCATACCGGCTAAAATTAAGATGTGTATCGAATTTTTCCACGTGGATCATCTAGGACGATCACCAATAGTTGAGCAAAAATTATGAAGATCATCCAGGATGAGGAGGATCATCTAGGATGAGGAGGATCATCCAGGATGAGGAGGATCGTCCAGGACGATCATAAATAATTGAAGTAGAAAATGATCATATCATCTAGGACGATAATGGATTATCCAAGATGATCAAAAATAGAGAAGTCATATTAGCCATTAGATGGAGTTTTAAGAGTAGATTGAATGCATCGTCTAGGATGATATAAATATTGTCCAGGATGATGTGACTAAAGATTAAAAATCTTGTGATGGATGGAGATGATCAGAGAAGGCCTAAAAAACACAAAAGATATCAGTAAAAAAAATTAAAATAAAATACAAAATAATAATAATAATAATAAAAGGAATGAAAAAAAAAGTTTTTTTATTTTTTAAATTTTAATCAAAGAAAAAAAATGATAAATTCTCCATGTGATTGAATTAAAAATTTATAAGAATAATGAGTTAACATCGTCAAAATCTAAAAAATGGTTTAATAGCCAATTATGTTAGCCCTAGCTCGGACTTCTCTTAGGGCAAATCATCTTTTTAAAATAAAAGACCTAACTCAAAAAAATTAATTGGATAAGAAAAAGAGATCCATTAAAAACTTAGTTCCATAAAAAATATCTTATAGAATAATATACCAAAGTAATTTGTAACAATTGCAAAATTTGAAATCAAGCATTTGAAAATATCAAGTGACACATGAACTTTTCTAAGGTTTAAAAGTTTTGAAAGAGAAGGCAGCTTGCCATTTGTGAGATCATTTTATACCTCTTGTCAATTTATTGGCACACTTTGCACATCTTTTATTTTTGTATACACTTTGTGTATCTTTCAATTCTTTTTGGTGGTCATTATGCATATTTTTAATTTTTCTTCTTTTCGGGGCTCATTTTATGCCATTGATATTTTTGCAAGCAATATCCCTTTTGAAACTCTTAAATACTCTCAGTTGTAAGTATATCATCCAGATGTTAGAGAAGAAAAACTCACTCACTAATATAGGAAAGAATAAGCCACAAAAAAGAATCAAATTCATATGATAAATGCAATGACAAGATTTCAAAGAATTTGAAAGTAATATAAAGACTTTGAAAATTATATATATAAGATAGATTACTGTAGCAAGATAGAAAAGATCTCAATTGCAAAGTCCAGTTGTTAATTTGAGATAGACTTTTATTTAGAAAAGAAAATTACACCGCTAAAAGATGTTAAAGGGAGAGAAACATTCAACGATGTTTCTCCCTTTAACTGATTTAGAGATATAAAATATTGACTACAAATTTTTAAAAACAAAAATAAGGCATAAAATATTATTTCAGTTATGACCAAAAAGAAAAACTAAAAAATAAGAACATCATAGATGGAATCACTAAAAATAATAGCAACAAAAAAACTCAAAACTAAAGAGAAAGAAATAGAAAATAACAATGAGCAATAAATAAAAAAACATGCAAATTAAAATTTATTAAGCAGCAAATTTATGCAATTAAGAGCTGTGAACCTCCACTGTCCAAGTACCACATACTCTCACAAGGTGTTTTATAAGAGCAAGCCTACAAAAAATATCAAACGTTAGATTTAGGAACCCAAACATGTTTGGGTCCCTTTTTATGGAAAGAAGAATATAATACATGTGTGTTATACTATGTTTCATGCAATTTGGGTCTCCACACCCAATGTGTACTACAATGAACAGTGCAAGTGTGTGAGATATGCCCTAGTATGCCACATGAAAAATATCTAACAACAGGAAAAGGGTTTACTAATATGTTTGAGTTATAGTGCCTCTTCCTTGTTTTGGCTTTGGATCAAGTATGGGTGTAGTCCTATTTTCCTCAAGTGCATTCAATTTAGCTTTGAACCTTCTAAAATAGCATTATCAACTGTTGACCTCATTTTTTTATGAGGTCACTCTTAACTCCTCCCTAAGTCCAAGATCCTAGGATCTTCCTAGCTCCTAGCCCTTAGGCTCAATTCAAATCTTAACTCAATCCAAACCCAGAATCCCTAGGCAAAAGACTTAGGTCCTAAAGCCCTTTCTAGGTGATTTTTCCACCATCTTGAAACCCAATCAATTGACATCTGATTCAAGGTCTGTCAATTGCATATTGATGTGACATGTCTCTAATGTCAACCCTTCAAATTTGAGCTCATTTGGAGGACTCTAACCCTATAAACTTAATCCAAATCCAAAGGCTGTAAAACCTTCAAATATTTACAGTCTATGCCACTGGACATTCCACCTAGTGGAATTTGACCTTTGAGCCTTCCCAAACCCTTTGATAACCTCTAATGCCTTGATATTGATTTGTCGAACAATAGTCTACATTTTTTTTAGACTCAATTTGACCCAGAATTGACTCAAAGCCAAAATGACCAAAACACCCCTTTAAGGGATCCTTTGACCTAGTCTTGACTTGATTTGATCACCAATCTTTTAGATCTCTCTCTAATGCTTTCAAATGACTTTTGAGACCCTTTTAACTCAATCCCAGCCTTGGGTTAACTTGGTTGACCAAGTCAATCAAGTTTGACCAAATGACCTATACACCCCTCTCATCCAAACTCATGGACCAAGACCACTCCAAATCTAGTTGAACCCAAGGGATGACTTCTTTGGGCATCCAAGAGACCCCTCTTGGAGACCCAAGACTTGGGATCACTTGGGTTAGCCATTTCGCTTGACCCAAGTGACCAAAGGAGGGTCTCCCTTGAGCCATCTCTCAACCTTAATGAAATTGAATTCAAATCAAGGTGTCATTGGGTCCCCCTTGACCCAACACACCTTCCTTAACCAGCCCAGCCTTTGGGTTGACTTGGGATAGGTTTTAGGCTAACCAAAAGTAGCCAAAACCACAAGGGATTAGGAAAACTCTTATCCTAAGTCAAATTGAACTTGACTAATACTCCCATTGGGCCCCCCTTGACCCAACACATCTCCCTTGACGGCTCAGCCCTTGGCTGCACTTGGGTCAGGAGTTAGGCTAACCCAAGGTGGCCAAAATCACTTGGGATTGAGCCAATTCTTGCCCTAAGCCAGATTGAACTTGATCAACACCTCTAATAGGTGGCCCTAGGTCCAACACACCTCCTCCAGCAGCCCATGCCTTGGGCTAACTTGGGTCAGGTTTTAGGCTAACTCAAAGCAGCTAAAACCACATGGACCCGAGCCATCTTTGAACCAAGATCAAATTTAACCCAATTTTCACTTGCATTGGGTGCACCAGACCCAGACCCACCTCCCATATCAAGCCCATGGTCTGGTCTGACCTAGGTTGAGCCCAAACCGACCCGAACCAGGCAGATTTGGATCAACCCGAGCCATTTTCAAATCCAGACTAAGTTGAACTCAATTGCCACCTGCATTGGGTGCAACAGACCCAGACCTACTTCCCACATCAAACCCAAGGTCTGGCCTGACCGGGTCGAGCTCAATTCGACCCAAACCGAGCAGGTTTGGGTCCAACCGAGCCACCAGATCCAACCAGGCCTCCCCAAACTCAATTGACCTCACCCTCAACTCCAGCACGTCCCCATCGGTCCTCCCAGGTCAACCCGACTCAGCCCTTGCCGGCGGCGGTTGGAACCAATGGAGAACAAGCTCAGGTGGTCCCCCCCAGCCAGTCCTAATCCAAAGCCTTCCAAATGTTGTGGTTCGCCAGCTTGACCCTCACGAGCCCTCTGGGATGGTGCCCCTTTCCACCTGGCATCAATCCAGGGCCTCCCCAGCTCAATCCCAGCTGTCCAAGCTCATGGGAGATGGTTGAATAGGGTAGAGCTCCCCAGACCTCAGGAATCCATCCCAGGAATTTTCGAAATCATTCCCAAAGCTCCTTCGACCTCCCAGCACCATTCCCTAGCTTCCCAGACGGTCCCTTCGATCCGTTCGAGCAAACTCCGGTGAAAGCTCTCGGTGTCCCGCTCGAAGTCGTACCTCCGACCGTCCCCCAGTCCTGGCGTCTGAAGGGGATCTGTTTGCCATCTCCTCCTGAAGCTTCCTGATAGAGAAGCTCATTCGTTGAGGCCTTCTCTAAGGTAATTCCTCCATCCTGAGCTCCCTAGCTAGGTAGTCCGGCCAGGTGTGAAGGAAACCTTCACCCTAACAGATTTCCACCGTTGGATTGACGGTTTCCTCCGTCCTGATCCTCCCTGTGAAATTTTGTCAAAGTTCACCGGCAGGATCGCCTGGATCACGTCGGAGAAGGTTCACGGTCTCGGGTTCGCGCGGGAGGTTGAAGATGAAATCCTGGCCATTAATTTTGATCAATGGCGCGGATTAAATCCTGCGGTCTTGGAGCTCCGTTAATCGTGGTCGTCCGATCCTCCATCCGACAGCTACGGTTAATCTGACCGTTACGCGGTCAGCGCCAATGATTGTCCCGCCAATCGTGACGCGCCGCGTGTAAATCACCAGCCGACTGTGTAATTGTTGGATTTAATTTCATAGAAAATTGGGGAAACTTCAAAAATTTATATCTCCCTGCACACTTGGCCTAATTAGGTATTTTTAGGCTTATTGGAAAGGTCTCATGGAGCTCTACAAAAGCCCTATGGTTCCAGGCCCTGGTTGCATTTATACTGTGTTTAATTTTCGTTATAGTGATATTTTAATCTTTGTAATTATTATTTAAATTGGATTCTCCCAGGCCTGGAATTTTGGGAGATTGAATTTGGGCATGTCCCTGACATGTCCAAATTTTATCTTCCCTTTTTGAGATGTTCAAGGGCATTTTCCCTTAATTTTGAATTTAAGGGTCATGGGTTGACCCTTAAATTCAAAATGGGATTCAAACCTATCCAATGAGACTTAGGGTGTGATCTTGTGTGTGCTGATGATGTGTAGGATAGGGAGTGTAGAGCCACTGATTTTGCCCCCAATCCAAGCTTAGGATAGCTCCCTAGGAATTTTTGGAGATGACTTAGAGTTCACCTTGAGAGGTTTGGTTGGCCACCTTAGTGTATTCCATTTGAGCCCAAATTTGGTGGGTTTAGGCCTTGGGATCAGGTGACTCCATGATCTAAATTCCACCATATTTGGAGCTCATTTGGTTCACCAAATAGGAGCCATAATATTCCCCCTTAGAATTGACCTTTTAACACTAATAAAATTCTAATAAATCACCCTTAATTCATAAAATTCCTTAAAATATTTCTAATTGACCTAATTTATCCTTTAATCAGTAGAAATTTAAATCCTAATAGTTTAGCTTCATAATCTATGTTGATTTAATTTTAATTAAAATTAATGCTTAAATTAATAATCATTAAAAATCCTAAAAAAAAATTATAGGCTTGATAATTTCCCCTTAGGTCATCCTTGATCTTTGGGGGTGATTTCTCAAGGAGTTTAGAGTTTATTTGGGTTCAAACCATTAAAAGGGACCCTTTAATTAAGTTAATTAAAAATTCTAATAAATGCCTTAACTTGTAAAATTCATTAAAAATCTTAGAAAATTCCAAATCGATCAAACTTAGTGGCTAACAACTCTAATTAAAATCTAGTATTTTCTAAAAATATTAAATCCTTAAAATTTGGTCAAAGTCAAAAGTCAACATTTTGATCAACCGTAGGTTAAAACGGGTCTAAACTTCTAAAAATCATAACTCTCCATGAAAAACTCCGATTTGAGTGTTCCACCTGTCTAACAACTCATAATAAAGTCTACTATTTATTAAAAATATGGAATCTTTAATTTTCCCTCTAATTTTAAAAGTCAGATTTTGCCCCCTTAGTTAACATATCTAGTTATTTCCCTGAAACCAAATACTTGTTTAAAATTCCATAATTTTTTAATTTGATTAATAAAATTCTCAACAAATCCTTTAAAATTAGTGACCAACTTATTTTTTTATATTAATCTGCTCCTTAATTTCAACCAATTTAAATTAACTTAATTAACCCCGATTACTACTAGGTAACCCAAGCCTATGAGGCTATTAGCTTAGCCCCAATGAAGGTGAAATAAACTTCACGACCTCGGTGTGAAACAAAGGTAGTAAACAATTAACTCTTAAAATATATCTAATCAAAATTCTTAATATATTAATATTTAAACATTAATATAAATTCCCCTTTTAAGCCTTAACAAACCCAGACTTTCAGACAACTTTAACTAATCACCCACTTTAGGACCTACCCCAGTCACATGACCTTTTACACACACTTTAGATGGTTTGCTAGGACAACCAACTCTAGATCTAGGTTAGGCCGGTGTTTACTTTACTACTGTGTGTCAGATGTTTCGTGGTTTTTACTACATGTTGTGGATGGAATTGCTTTGCGGTGTCTGCTTACTTTTTACTGCACTCTATGGATGGCTGATATGTTTGGAGACTAGAATACCCTTAGGTTAGGTACGATCTGGATGTTCACACAGTTTTCTGTAGGTGGCCATGCTCATGCAGGGCAATAAAATGGGGGCTAAGTTAATAAAAAAATAATTATTATAAATGCTTGCACATGTGCTTCAACTGCTAAAGCCCCCAAATAAAAAGATCGTGGCCAGTGTGTTTTACTTTCTTTTTTACACATATATAACTGCTTGGGAATAATTGCTTTTTGTTTATTAACTGCTTAGGATAACCCTGCAGGTGAGTCTAGATTTTATTTTCATATAAATGTAATTTGTGTAATTGTCAAGTGTTGTGAAAGTCAGTTTTGAGTTGGGATACTTAGGTCCAAAGCTTGGATTCCGAAGAGAAAAGGACGCCCCTCAGGGGAGTACTCCTTTTTTATTTGGAAATCCAAATTTAGATCACACTTCTTCCCTACCCAAAGAGGAAAGAGTAGCCTTCCCCTTAAAGGAAGTTCCCTCTTATCCATTTGGGTAGTCCACTATGAAGAATCCAAGGAGCTTGAAGAAAAGGAGCCCAAAGAAGAACAAGACTGAAGACTCGAAGATTTAGAGTATCCCACTCAAAACTAATTGCGTCATTACTAGATTTAGAATCTGGGTTGTTGTCAGTGGTGCCCAGCCACTTTACTTTCTGCAAAACCCTGGTTTCTAATAAAAAAGGCAACTTTGCCTATGAACATTTATGGATTAATTAATTTATATTTGATGTGATGAGTTGTTTGCTTTTAGGATTGCCTATTTTTCTTAGTTTTTTGGCGTTTGTGTGTAGCTTTTATTTTCGCCTGGATACGTGAGGGTGTGAAAATTCTTATACTCATAATCTTAAAGTTTAAAACTTTAGTGAGTCTAAATAACATAGAAAGATAACAAACATAGGGAATTAGTCGGGGATCGACCCCGGGGTCGCATGCATATCTCTACACTACTTCTTTCCTTGTTTTAGACCCTTCCCCGCCTGCGGGTAGAGTCCGGATAGTCTGACCTATGAGGACGAGGTGCCGGACCTGGGGAAGCCCAGTCTTCTAAAAAATTATTTTCTAAGCCTATTTTTAAAATTTCAAGCATACTTGATTTGAAGTTATCAACTAGCATGCATTGCATTAGAAACAAATTAAAAGAGTTAAAATTTTAATTGCATTAGTCCTTAGCATTTTTGCACTCAACATAAGTTAAAGAGGCCAATTAGGGAATTTCTAGACGTCGGCCCCAACACTCCAAAACCTTTAAATAAAATGTCCCTACCTCCCTTTCCTAAAAGACTGGACTCATGTATTTTAAATTGATTAGGTGGTTAGCTGCCTCCCCAATCCAGGCCGGGGTAAGTCCAGGTTCTGCACTACATTAGTTAGGTTCGGACGACACTGGTCCAGTGTCCAAAATAGATTTAGGATCCGAGCAGATATTTGATTATAAGACCCCAAACTTCGAGAATCTAATCCCAAATTTCTAATAAAATGTCCAACTTTAATTAAATATCATTCCAATCCTAAAACATAAAACCCAACACTTATATTAAGTTGGGACACTTCCGGATGGTTCTAGAATCTCAAAGTGTCCCCTACCTCTCTTCTCCTTAACTCTGTTGATAACTGTTCAACCTTGACCCATTCCCTCTTGATTTTCCAAACTTCATCCATTTTTGATATCACTCCTAGAAAATCTAACAAAATTTTGTCACTATTTTAATCGAGAGTTTTCGTAGGGAACTTTGTTTCTCTACGATGTAATTAACTACGAGGGCTTACGCTCATAGGAGATTTAGAACCATATACACCTGATTTTAAAACTTAATTTTTCTAAGTTCAATTGGATTTCTTTAGGAAAACTTAAAATACTAGTGATCGTTATTATCACAATCAAAGAATTATCATCGAATGGTATTTTCTACCTTCGGCGAGATACACCTTTCTTTGATAAGGCTTTAAATGTGAAATCAACTATCACACTTCTTGGATATTGTAGCTGGATATTTAGTAGAACCTCATTTTGACCCTTCGGGGCCATATAAAGTTCTCTTTAGTATCCGATCATGATATTCAAGATGAATTTTATAATTCTAAATCTGAATACAGTTATGAAATTTTATTTTCACCTCTCGAGGTGATATACTTTTTCTAACGAGACAATTCGATTTTAGAATTCTATTTGAATTCCTAAAGGAAATTAATATTTTCAAAACATGTTTTCAAAATTCCACCAACATCAACTCTTAAATAGTGCTCCATATGCTCAGATTCATTAATATATGTTTTAAAATCAAATTCAAGTGTGATGTTGGATGCTTTCAATGAATCATGCTCAATGACCAACTCATAATACTTTTTATTCAATTCATCAAACTCATCAAGTAATGACATGTGATTGCTATCAATTTGGGAGTGATCTTTCAATAAAATTTCATGCACTTTTTTGCAAATTCAAAAACTCCAATTTCAAACTAGCATATAATTTCTTAAGTTTTCTATATGATGCATGAATTTGTTCACAAACTTCAAGTAATTGATCATTGGTTGGTTCGCATACCTCTTCTTGGTCAAACTAAACAAGGTGATCACCCGCCATCAAGCATAAATTTGTAGTCTCCTCCTCCGCTTTAGTCTCAAAGGAGTTAGATGTAGAATCCGCCTAGAATGCCTTTTGGAACCGTTTCTTATCATTCCTGAACTTGGGTTTCTCCTCACCCTTCTCCTTGCTTGAGTGATCCTTAAGTATAGGAAAATCAGCTTTGACATGTCTAGGCTTCCTGTATTCATAATGAATGACATAAGAAAAACTTTTAAAATTTTTGCTATCCTTACCTTTTTTTCCACTTCTGATGATGCTTATGATTCTTCCTTAGAAAGCTTTTAAATTGCCTTGTGATGAAGGAAATATCATAGCTTTCAGACCTAGAAGAATTTGTATCTGTATCATTAACCTTAAGCGCCATAGTTTTTTCCTTCTTCTTCTCACCTACATCAAGTTATCTTTGGTTCACCCCTTGCTCATAAGCAATGAGTAACCCAAGTAAGTTATCAATAGAATAAGTATTCAAACTTTTAGATTCAGTAATTGTATTAATCTTAGCATCAAAGGAAGAATGCAAGCTTCTCAAAATTTTATTGACTCGTTCATAGTTAGTCAGCTATCTTCCTAAGGCATGCAATGAGAAGATAATTTAAGTAAACCTAGTATACATTTCAGAAATAAATTTAGTAGGTTTCATACAAAAGAGTTCATAGTCATGCAATAGAATATTCAACTAGATTGCTTAACTTCATTTGTTCCTTCATAAGTAATACACAATCTATTCTAAATTTCTTTACTAGTAGCAAAAGTTGAAACAGACGTATAATCTTCAAATTTCAAAGCACAAAAAAATAGTTTAAATATTTTACATTCAGTTGCGCTAAATTCCTATCATCAAAGGTTCATTAAATAAAAGGAAGTTTAGTTTTAATGCCATTAATTTCATGACATTGAGGTGAATAACCATCCTTAACAAGCATCCATATACAATAATCAATCGATTGTAAAAATGTATACATACAATTTTTCTAAAAATCAAAAGGAATATTATTAAACAAAGGTGATTGGGCAATAGAATACCCTTCTGCGGTATCACGATTATCAAAGTTAGTCATTGATCAAAATTTAAAAGTTTTCAAACACTTATTTTTATGAATCCCACTCTGATACCACTTAAAAGTTCGTTAGGGATGTTAAGCCCTTATGAACTAGTCCCTTGGCTAACTAAGAGGGGGGGGGGGAGGGGAATTGGTATTTAAAAATTTCTTCAAATAAAAATACAATCATAAATCAAACCAAGATTCTCCATAATAGAAACAAAGTGCTAAAATTAAATGCGAAAGAGTAATAAGAAAGAACACCACCATATGTTATAGTGATTCAGACAACTTGACCTACATCCACTCCCTGGAGTCTCTCCTCCGAGTATTGCTCTTAACTCAGTGTCTTTTCTTTTGCCCCCATTGCAAGGTAGAGAAGCCCATACAAAAACTCCTTTATACCGACCCGGTGAAGTGGAGAACCCAACTCCTTTTTCTTCCTCCTAAAGCGGGTAGATAACCCAACTCCTTTTGCTTCCTTTTGAAGCAGGCAGTGAATCGCGATCAATTACTGAAGTAGAACTCTCTAGAACCCCTAAGGAAATAGGTATAACAACTAGAGAAGATGATGTGGATCCTTTCTTAGAGCAACCTTTATGAAACCCCTCACAAACTCCCTCTCACAAGATCCTCTCTCTCTCTCCCTTGCTCTCTCTCTTCTTTTGGCTCTCTCAGGTCAGGACAACAGCATAAGATGATCTCTTGAAAAAAATAAGAGATCTTTTAAACAACGGCTCTAAATTAGCCCTAATTAGCAACTAATTGTCAAATATTATCCATGACAATCTATCAAATTTAGCTCAATCAGCTAGGATAATTTGGAATAGTCTGGATGATTAGAAGGTTATTTTATTCATATCATCCAGGATGATAGGATATCATCATGTATGATTAGTTCAAGTCATAGAATATTATATAGACCATCGCCCTGGATGGGTGTCTTCACGATGAAAAAATAACTAGATTGTCCAGGCTGATTAGTACAAAAGGGAAAATATCATCTAAAACATCGCCCTGAATAGATGTCTAGATGATGAAAAAATAACTTGATTGTCTAGGCCGATCTCATGATTATCCCTGACAATTAGTTCAATTCAGTACATATCATCCAGAGTATTGGCTTGAATGGAGCCATGCCAATTTTTAATTGTCTAAGAAGAACTAAGGTTTGTGAATTGATCATCAAAGATGACCCTGTGATCGTCTAGGCTGATATAATCGAGCAATCAAACCTTAATTGCTTTCCTTAATTACTAGATTAATTTATGTATAATTGTGCTGCATCGTCCAGGACAATGTCCTGGGTGATGTCCAAAAATAAAAGATGTGTAAATAGATATTGCGGCTAATTCTTTCTTATTTAAGCCTATCGTCCCGGACGTTGCTAGTATCGTTCAGGATTATTCACATAATTGTTGCAGCCTTAACTAGGATGCCCTAATTAGGGTTTTTGTTTTTAACTGATCGTCCAGAAAATTTTTTGGATCATCCCAGAGATGTGATCAAAAGAAAAAACTCTAACAATCAGATAGAAATTTTCTCCCAAGTGTGTGTGTGTGTGTAAGGTTACTTAGCATCTAGATCCATAATATTTACAATTGACTCAAGAAAGGGTAAAAGACACCTGACGTACATTACAAATTGACTCAGTCTTAATCTACCCAATCTTGAGCTAGTTTGATTTGTAATTTGATTTTGTGGACCTGAAACATTAGTAAGCAAGACAGTCGCTGAAAAAAAAAATATTTGCTATCATATAAATTATATTCCCTGAAATCAGATTTGTAACAAATGTCATTTAAAAAATATAACTATAATCCAAATCATTACTAAGTTGAATTACAACATGCCTCAGATACAGTAATCCAATAAAAAAGGATCTCAAAAGTTTAAGATTAATGTAGAACTTATGAATGACATCCAAATTTGGATGCCTAAGAAGACACTTCCCAACTAAAGTAAGAGTAAAGGGGGTGGCAAGTTGAACATCCTTTAAATGTGGTTTGCATAAATTGAAGCTTAGTAGAAGAAGAGGAAGAACTGGCCAAAACTTCTTTAAAGGATCAAGACTTGCCAATAGGAATCATAGCAGTCAGCGGGATAGATGACGTGGAGTTGTCATCTCCCAAAATAGCAAACCTAAAAAAAATATCAAAACAAAATGCAAATCCAATAGAGGAACAAATCTAGGAAAAAAACCTAATGAAACCATGCTAGGAGCACCAAGAGAGAAGCTTGAGATGTGGAACCCTAGATCGCCTCCAAATCGCTAGAGAGCACGAGCGCAATGGTTAGATTTTGTTGACTTACCCAAGATTAACTTATGTGACATTTGATATTGTATTGTATAATAATTGAAATTAAAATTAAAATTAGGGTTTAATTTAAATAACCCACTATAATTCTTTCAATAAAGGCTTGAGTTTCTAAAGCTGAGTATCAAATGATGTTTTCTAGGGAGAGAGCTTGAGCGGAGAGGGAATGTCCTTGCTCTGTGAGAGTCAAAATCACTTAGGGGAGAGAGTAGGTGGGTTAAAGGAGTTCATTATTGAGGGTATCAAGGTGTGTAAAGGAGTTACATGGTTTTATTTCAGTTAGCCTACACCTTAAATCCTCTGTGTAGTGGGTATGGAGCTCTTAGAGAAGAGCTCTAAAAAACGTCTTTGGGGGAAATACTTATTAGCCGAGGAGTCTAGGGGACGGTATCTCTATTGTAGCAAGGAGCTAAAGAAGCATGGCATCTTTACAATATAAAGGAGATAAAGAGGGATGAATATTTCATGCTCCATTGGTAAGATTGAATTGTTTCTCCATCTAATTGGGTACTAAAGGATTGTGAGTTAGTGCAATACCTAAAGAAAATGACCTTTGGGGAGTGGACTGATGTTGATTCAACCAAACCACTATAAATCTAGTATACATTTCATTAATTTTCAAAACTTACTTTCTTGTATTTTTTTTACGCACTTTGATTTATTTGATTAATCTTTAGAAAGTTTTGGTTGAGAATTTTCTAATTGAAACTTAGCTAACAGAAAAAAAACAAAAAAATTTGAATTTTTTTAAAAGTTTGAAAAACAAAATAATTTGTTTTCTTTTTATTTTAGGTTTAAAATTTTTTTATTAAGCTTCTATACAATCCTCTGATTTGATTTTTAGTAATAAAACCTTTTAAAATACCAATTCTCCTATGTCCCCCTCCACCCCCCCCAC
>NW_021358574.1:0-16291 GCF_001605985.2 Dendrobium catenatum | reverse complement strand
AAAAAAATGCATAAATATTATAAACTCTTTGCACAGGTGCTTCAGCTGCTAAAGCTCCCAAATAAAAGGAGCGTGGCCAGTGTGTTTACTTTCTTTTCTGCTCATATATAACTGCTTTTTATATATTAATTGCTTAGGATAACCCTGCAGGTGAGTCTAGATTTTATTTTCATATAAATGTAATTTGTGTAATTGTCAAGTGTTGTGAAAGTCAGTTTTGAGTTGGGATACTTAGGTCCAAAGCTTGGATTCCGAAGAGAAAAGGATGCCCCTCAGGGGAGTACTCCTTTTCTATTTGAAAATTCAAATTTGTATCACACTTCTTCCCTACCCAAAGAGGAAAGAGTAGCCTTCCCCTTAAAAGAAGTGCCCTCTTATCCATTTGGGTAGTCCACTGTGAAGAATCCAAGGAGCTTGAAGAAAAGGAGCCCAAAGAAGAACAAGACTGAAGACTCGAAGATTGAGAGTATCCCACTCAAAACTACTTGCGTCATTACTAGGTTTAGAATCCGAGTTGTTGTCAGTGGTGCCCGGCCACTTTACTTTCTGCAAAACCCTGGTTTGTAATAAATAAGGCAACTTTGCCTATGGACATTTATGGATTAATTAATTAATATTTGATGTGATGAGTTGTTTGCCTTTAGGATTGCTTATTTTTCTTAGTTTTTTGGCGTTTGTGTGCCGCTTTTACTTTCGCCAGGATACGTGAGGCTCTTGAGGGTGTGAAAATTCTTATACTCATAATCTTAAAGTTTAAAATTTTAGTGAGTCTAAATAACATAAAAATATAACGAACCTAGGGAATTAGCCGGGGATAGACCCCGGGTTCGCATGCATCTCTCTGTACTACTTCTTTCCTTATTTTAGACTCTTCCCCGTCTACGGGTAGAGTCCGGATAGTCTGACTTATGAGGACGAGGTACCGGACATGGGGAAGCCCAATCTTCTAAAAAATTATTTTCTAAGCCTATTTTTAAAATTTCAAGCATACTTGATTTGAAGTTGTCAACTAGCATTCATTGCATTAGAAATAAATTAAAAGAGTCAAAATTTTAATTGCCTTAGTCCTTAGTATTTTGCACCCAACATAAGTCAAATGGGCCAATTAGAGAATTTCTAGACGTCGGCCCCAACTCTCCAAAACCTTTAATTAAAACATACCTGCCACTCTTTTATAAAAGACCAGACTCATGTATTTTAAATCGATTAGGTGGTTAGTTAGCTCTCCAATCCAGGCCAGGGTAAGTCCAGGTTCTGCACTGTATTAGTTAGGTTCGGACGACTGTGGTCCAGTGTCCAAAATAGATTTAGGATCTAGGGCAGATCTTTGATTATAAGAGCCCAAACTTTGGGAATCTAATCTCAAATTTCTAATAAAATATTCAACTTTAATTAAATATCATTCCAATCCTAAAACATAAAACCCGACACTTAGATTAAGTTGGGACACTTCCGAATGGTTCTAGAATCTCAAAGTGTCCCCTACCTTTCTTCCCTTAACTCTGTTGATAACTGTTCAACCTTGACCCATTCCCTCTTGATTTTTCAAACTTCATCCATTTTTGATATCACTCCTAGAAAATCTAACAAAATTTTGCCACTATTTTAATCGAGAATTTTCGTAGGAAACTTTGTTTCCCTACGATGTAATTAACTACGAGGGCTTGCGCTCATAGGAGATTTAGAACCACATACACCTAATTTTAAAAATTAATTTTTCTAAGTTCAATTGGATTTCTTTAGGAAAACTTAAAATACTAGTGATCGTTATTATCACAATTAAAAAATTATCGTCGAATGGTATTTTCTACCTTCGGGGAGATACACCTTTCTTTGATAAGGCTTTGAATGTGAAATCAACGATCACACTTCTTGAATATTGTAGCTGGATATTTAGTAGAACCTCATTTTGACCCTTCGGGGCCATATGAAGTTCTCTTTAGTATCCAGTCACGATATTCAAGATGAATTTCATATTTCTAAATCTGAATACCGTTATGAAATTTTATTTTCACCTCTCGATGTGATATACTTTTTCTAACAAGACAATTTGATTTTAGAATTCTATTTGAAGTTCTTAAGGAAACCAATATTTTCAAAACATATTTTCAAATTCCACCAACAAAAAAATGGCACGTCCGGTGGGACTAAATCTCTCTCTCCATCTTTAATAGTGGCAAAATTTTTTTTCATCAGTAGTTTTAACTATCATTTCTTCTGTTGGTCCCTCTACCCATTTCATCCTTGGGTGAGTGTGGCCAACATCTAAGATACAATAAACATCAAAAAGAGAGGTTCTACCTCCAAAATCTATTATATGTTAAATTTTCGTTCTGATTTTGACCTTCTGCCACCAGCTCAACCTGTGAGGCGATAGTGTCAAATCAGATCCTTAGATATCATTTTCAATCCTATGGATTTATAGTTAATATATTTCGCATTCAATATATAAATTCTTAAGATTGAAAAAAATTTGAAAATTATCGATTCTGGATACTTCGGAGTACTTTAGTCTTAACCCCCTCACTTCCTCTTTGACCTTTAGAGGTGAGGAGGGTAGACTATTAACTTTTCTTGGGTTCTCTCACAGTTCCATAAGCCTTCGGGCAAGGGGAAACTCTGTCCATTGTGTTTTGGAGTTTGTGAGAAAACCCACCTTAAGCCCTTCAAAGTTCAAATTCTCTTCTAAAAAAAAACTTTCTTCAAATTCTGAATTGTTACATGTTACCCCATACAATTTCCTTATGGATTAACATAAATCTTTTAAGAAAATCTCTGTTTTGGCATGTACTTAGTCTCTTTGCTCTACTAATGTGTGTTGGGTGACATTTTCCACCACTCAACATGTGTTGGAGGGTTGAGATTATCTTACAAGCTTTAGTTTTTGAAAAAAATTCTTTCGTCTTCCTCTTAAGAGAAATCTAATTCCAATCCTCTCTTTAACTTTCAGAAAATTTCAAATGGCTGGTCAATTGATTTTCTCTTTCGACCTAGAGTTGTCCTCAACTGTTAATGACCAAGGAAGCACTATCATCTTTGGGATGGGATTCAATACCCTTGAGCTCTCCATGGACGGACACCAGATTGTTAGTTTGGATGCCATTAAGGAAGTTTTGCCAGTGGTTGAGTTGATTGTGGGATCTACACCTACCTTGCCAGTAGTCAGTGATGACCAGAAACAGTCTGAGCCAGTTGTTGAGCCCTCCACTGAAGTTAAATCTATTTTTGAGGAAGGGTCTATTTCTGGACTTAGCTTTGCCACTAAGAACCAGAAGAAGAATTATCTGAGGAGACTTAGGAAGAAGATTTCTAAGGCTAAGAGGGTCGTACCTTTTAAGACCTTAGCTCAAGTAGAGCATGAGACTGCTGAGGAGCTACCTATTCCTGCTTCATCTCCCCTCCTGAAAGGGAGTCACTTTTACCCCTTAGCTTCTGCTCAAGGGGAGGAGAGGGTAGATAGGATATCCCGTTCCCCACCATGCCCAGTCGACTACTCGACTAAGAAGACTCCGAAAGAAAAACACCTCCAGAGGACAAGGACCTTAAGGAACATAATTCACACCTGCGCTGCACAGTCTGGGCAGACTAAGGAGGAGTATGTAAAGCAATTGAAGGGAGTGATCTCACATCGCTTCCAGAAAGAAGTGTTAAAGGAGGAAGTGTCCGAGGCAAAGAATTTGACCCCATAATTTGTCAGAAAAAATAAGAAGTATGTTAGACAGCCTGCTACTTTAGTGCTAGTTGATGGATACCATTGGGTGCCACTCCCTCCATCCTCTAAAACGAAGATGTAGGAGCCATCACTTTACAAACTCCTGCTTCACCCCCCGAGGTATATGTCCCTCACCCTATAGAGGATGCCACTTTTCTGACTGCTAGTTCTGGAATAGTTGAAGAGGAGAGAACAGACCAGGACTTAGAAATAAAAGATGAACCAATTTCGGGGTCTCAGTCGGATCCTAATCCAAAGCTTGCAGAAGTCATTGCCCTACTGGATTCTAAAGAACTGTTTGACATGGCTGAGTACAAGTCAATTGGGGATAGACCGGTCGAGGAGGTAGTACAAGAGATAAGGAACATCTTGTTAAATAGAGAAGGAATGGCCTCTTTCGACCAAGATCTGGATGATCTCCTTGGAGATGAAGATGATTATATTGGTAGTATTTGTATGGTTGAGACCAGGGGGTCTAATAAAGAAGCTGAACCTAGCAAGCGTCAACCCGTTAGAGATGAGGATTCACCTGCTGTCTAGTCAGATTCAGATGAGTCAATAAAAGCTAGAGATGAGGAGCACATAAGAAACTTGGAGACTCAGCTAGCAGGCATGATGTCACAAGTTAGGGAAATGCAAGAATGATTGGATAAATCACAGCAAGAGTCCCTTAAAATCCAGTAGTTAGCTCGAGAGATCACAGAAAAGGCTAAACGGATAGAATCTAGTTCCAAACCCCTCAAGACACCACCTGTGATTCTTCCTTGCCCGTCAGAAGCACCTCCAGTCCAACCCACAGTTTCCACCACTCCTCCAATTCCGCCCCAGAAAGATATTAAACAACGGATTGAGGACCAGGTAAGGGAGGCCTTGGCCCTTTCACAAGGGACCGTGTCTATTCCAAAGGATAGACCCTACCCCGAGGAATATGACTCAGTTCCTTATCCAAATGATTTAATGCCACCAACATTTAAAATTTTCACTGGAGTTGAAAACCCGAGACAGCATCTGGCCCACTTCCGAGCGAGCTGTTGCAACGCAGGAGGGTCAGATGCTCTACTGTTTCGCCAATTTGTGAGTAGTCTGTCCGGCATTGCTTTTGAGTGGTACGCCGCTGTCCAATGGTTCGGTAAGAACCTTTGCGATCTAGAAAATCTTTTTCTAAAGAGATTTTCTGGAGCGTAAAAATGCACCACTGTGGGTGATCTTGTTGTTGAAAAGAAAAAGCCGGGAGAGTCTCTGGTCGAATACATCTTGAGGTGACGAAACCTCTCGATGAAGTGTGAACCTCAATTGCAAGAGCAACATGCCGTGGAAATTCTTCTTAAAAATATTCATGGCCCGATTTCTTTTCTCATGAAGGGTTTCACTATTAAAACTTTTGAAAAACTTCTCAACAAGGCTAGCAATTTGCAGGAAGAGGCTCCTAGGATGCCATTCTTACGAGAGCAGTCTGAAGATAAGAAGGGTCCTAAGTTGGTGAAAACTTTTGAAAAGAAAGCTGTGGTCTCAGCAGTAGATAAGGGAAAGAGGCCAGTGCTTAGTCAGCCTAGCACTCCACCTCCACCACAGCCACCCCAGAAGCAGCCTTTTCAGATAGTTCCTCAGCATACTATAGATCCTGCCTTCATCCCTTTTAGAGAGCGATTGGCAAAGCCTTATCCATTTAAATGGGAATCATTCAAAAAGATCTTTAAGAGCTTGTTAAAGAAGCCTAACTTTCAGTTGCCAGAGGCTAGAAAACCCAAGGATGAGAGTAAGAAAGAAGATCCCAAGTATTTCCCATACCACCGGATCCTTAGTTACCCACTTGAGGACTGTGTTGTGTTCAAAGATTGGCTTGAGAGGAACTACATCCAAGGTAACATTATAATTCCTAAAGAATACTTGGTCGATCCGGAAAAGGCCTCAGTCAAAACTATCTCAGGTAATCTTCTTAACTCTTCACTTCCTATTAAAGATGGTTGGGACATTGATTTGTCTCGGGCATTTAAAAAGTCGATTAATAAATCTTTTTGTCTTTTTCAATAGCTTACTACGATAGCCCAGAGCCCGATGTGGAAAGTTGACCTGGACGCTTCACAGAAGGATGTTGAGCCACTTCCCTCTCCAGTAATTGTAGGAACTACTGAGAAATATGTAAAAGAAAAGAAAGATGATTTTGTAGAGAGGAAGTGTGTAGATGAGAGATGTATTAGAATGGCGGATGGTGGTGTTAAAACCCTTTCCCCTCTTTTGTTATCTGACTTTTACTTTGCCCCATCAAAGGCGAATGGTCAAAAGATGAATAAAAAATATCCTTCTACCTCTGTCTTGATGATTGGCCATGAATCTCAAATGCAAATTGATGACTCTCCTATTTTGAATCAAACTTCTAGTGAAATAAATCTTGATATTAATCAAACTGACCTTCCCAAGTCGACTACTCAAGAAGATGTCGAATGTGAAACCTTATCAGAAAGTGATTTCCCCCAATTTGATTTTCAGGGAAGTCCTATTGAGATAGAGTTTTTAGATTCTGACTCTCTTTTGAGAAACAACGATCCAATACCTACAGTAAGTGTAGACACCGCTCTAGTTTGCCCGCCCGAGGATGTCGAGCAGGTGCAACTCCGTGGCGGTAAAGTCTTACCTCCTAGGCTTTCCCCTCAGGACAAAGGCAAGCGATCCCCCTTCAAAGGTTGAGTACAATGTTCTGGCCCATCTTAGGAAGTTGCCAGCCAAACTAAGCATTTACGACGCCTCCTTTCCAAAGAAATGAGGGAGTCTTTGGTCAAAGCACTTCTCGATCCCAAGATTTGTTTAGCCCGACTGGCTTGAACTTCAGAAGATGAGGCCCTCTACTTCAAAGAGGTCCCCGGAGTTACCTTCTCTGATGAAGATTTGCTATTGGGAACTGCCGACCACAACCGTCCCCTTTACATTACTGTAGATGTGGGAATCTTCAAGTTATCAAGAGTCCTTGTTGATCCGGGTGCATTGGTCAACGTGATCAATATAAAGACCCTCACTTATCTCAGAATTGATACTAGCAAGCTTTCGACCGATAGTTTGGTGCTTCGTGGGTTCAATGAGAAGGGCGAGAGGGCTTTAGGTTCAATCACTTTACTCCTAGAGATAGGAGGGTTGAAAACTAAAGCTAAGTTTCATATAATTGATTCGGCAACGTCCTTTAACGCTCTTCTAGGTTGACCCTGGATTTCCAAATATAGAATGGTTCCATCTACCCTACACCAATGCGTTAAGTACCAATGAGACGGCATTGAACATGTGATTAAGGGTAATCTGCAACCGTTCTCAATTCAAGAAATTGGGATCTACGAAGATGCTGCATATTTCATACCAAAAGGGTCCTCGTCCCGTTCTAAGTTGGAGATAAAAATTGAGGAGAAAATGGTTGGACGAAAATACAACCAAAAGAAAGAAAAAGATAAAAATATCAATCAATAAATGACACAGTCAAGTAGTGAAGACGACTCTGATATCGTTGTCCTTAGGCCTCCAAGCACATTACCTCAAAGAGGTGGGAGGATGGCTTTAAGGGCACGAGGTCGATGTCGTACTTCATTAGATAGGAGAGAAGCACCTACATATATTGACTTGGAATCAGATTCTGATGGTGAACTAGAAAATCAAGGTACTGCCCTCTCTCTCGATTACAAGAATATAAATACTCCTCCAAAATTTGATCTCACCTTAGGACAGGACAGTGACCATGAGGTAGATATCTCAAAAATTAAAAGTGACGAGCCTGAATTAACAATGTATGAAAAGCTCAGTAGGAGGATTGAGGCCCTTTCTCTGACCCCACTATCGGCAGGCAGGATTGCAGGGTTAGAAGTTAAAGTGGCCCCCAACCTGAACGGTGAAGTAAAGAAAGTCTAAAAATTCTTTTCTGGCTCCTCCTCCGTAAGGGATGAAGGTAATGTAACCCTTGAGGAGGCAGATTTTAATGAATTAATGGAATTACCTTTCGGCTACTTCCATGTTTGTGTAAAAAATACTTTCTCTAAAGGTTCTGTACCATACCGATGGACTAAGGGTCAAGCTATATACCACGAGAATATTTGACAAACAAAGATAAAGAAAAATCCAACAAGTGGTATCGGCTTTGGAACCGTTAGTTCATTTGATGATGATGAGTACTGCCTAATGATAACTTATCATCTTGAATCTCCAAATGTCCCTACAGATCCCGTCTGTCCTTTGGATGGGCTCTATTTGGAGACTTTAGATGATCCTGATGACCTTCAAGTTCGGGATGCACCCCTGAATTCGAAGAGGAAATTAAATCAACAGTCGATGGGTTAAGACAAATTAACCTGGGAAACGATGATGACCCCCGTCCCATTCTTATAAGTACTCTGTTGAGTGAGAGTGAAACCCAGAATTTAATCAAATTATTGTCTGAGTTCAGGGATTGCTTTGCCTAGACATATGATGAAATGTCAGGTTTACCCGCTGAGGTAGCGGTCCACAAACTTGGAGTTCGGCACGATGCCATCCCTATTAAAAAAGCTCCTCGACGCATGCGCTTAGAGATCGAGCAACAAGTTGTTTATGAAGTTAAGAAATTGGCCGAAGTTGGGTTCATTCGAGAGGGGCAATATCCCTCTTGGGTGGCCAACGTCGTCCTAGTTCGGAAGAAAAATGATCAAATTCGGATTTGTGTCAACTATAGGGATCTGAATAAGGCATGTCCTAAAGATGAGTTCCCCTTACCAATACTAGAACTTATGGTGGATATTTCCTCATCACATGCTCTTTTCTCCTTTATGGATGGCTCATCGGGTTATAACCAAATCAAGATGGCACCATAAGATGAGAGAAATACTGCGTTTAGAACCCCTATAGGAATCTTTTGTTACAAGGTGATGCCATTTGGCTTAAAGAACACTGGAGCAACCTACCAACAGGCGATGACCCATATCTTTGATGACTTAATCCACAACCAAGTCGAGTGCTACATTGATGATTTAGTTGTCAAGAGTAAGGTCAAAGAGGCTCACCTATTTGACTTAAGAATTATTTTTGAACGGTTGTGCCGCTACGATTTAAAAATGAACCCCTTGAAGTGTGCCTTCGGTGTCACTTCAGAGAAATTCTTAGGATTCGTAGTGAGGCATCGAGGAATTGAGATCGACCCTGTTAAAATTGAAGCCATCTTAGATATGCCACCACCTAAGAGCCTTACTCAGTTAAGGTCTCTACAAGGTAGATTGGAATATATAAGGAGGTCTATTTCTAATCTTTCTGGGAGGTGTCAACCCTTTTCTGTCCTTACAAAGAAAGGAGTTAAATTCCTATGGGACGAGAAGTGCCGGAATGCTTTTGATGATATTAAACAATACCTCCAACCCGTCAGTTCTGGCAGCCCCAATTCCGGAAAAGTAATTAATTCTTTACACTGCGGCCTTAGACGAGTCTTTAGGTGCCATGCTAACTCAAGTCAACAATGAAGCGAAAGAGAGTGCCCTCTATTACCTTAGTCGAAGACTTCTTCCTACTGAAATTTGATACCCTTCAATTGAGAAGCATTGTCTTGCTTTTGTTTTTACTGCCTAAAAGCTAAGGAACTACATGCTTTCCCACTCAATCAGTTTGATTCTGAGAGTTAATCCTTTGCAGTATCTTATGACCCGACATACGTTGTCAGGATGCTTAGCTCGTTGGTCTATGATACTACTCTAATTTGAGATTACTTTCACTTCCCTCCGTGCTTTAAAAGGACAGGTCGTTGCCAATTTTCTGGTAGCACACCCGCTGCCGGCAGATTCTCCTTTGAACGATGATCTACCCGATGAACAAATCATGAGTTTGAGGGAATCTTGAGAAGCCATCTGGGAACTATATTTTGATGGTGCAGCATCCTCTCGTAGGAATGCAACCCAATAATCTATAATTCCCGGAAAGGCCGGAGTCAGCTTAATTTTTATAACGCCGGAGAAAGGAATGATGCATTTTTCTTTCCATTTGTCGGAGCCTTGCACGAACAATGAGGCTAAAAATGAAGCTCTGATAACTGGTCTGGAACTTGCAATTTTGATGGAGATTAAAGTAATTAAGATCTTTGGCAACTCCCAATTGGTGATCAACCAAGTTGCACGAACTTATAAAATCTTAAATCTTAATCTCCTAAAATATCACCAGTACACACTTCACCTGCTTGAACAAATTCCTATCGTCACTCTGTATAGGGTTCCCCGTGGAAGCAATTCTGCGGCGGATGCCTTAGCAAAGCTTGCAAAGGAATTTGCATGTCCTGACAAAGATTCCATCCCTATAGAGATTCAGGGCGGCAAAACCCTTTCCCCTATAGATTTGGAACACATCAGTAAGAATCCCTTCTAAGTCCTCTCTTCCTCTTCAACAACCAATGAGGAAGGCAATTGGAGACAACCCTTAATTGACTACCTTCGAGAAGGGAAACTTCCCCAGGATAAATCTCTTTCCAATCAAATTAAGAAATGTGCCCTATCTTATGCACTAGTTAACAACTTACTGTACCGTTGATCATTCGATCAGATGTGGCTGCATTGTTTGGACAAATGAGAAGCCCTGAAGATTGCTAATGAAGTTCATTCGGGACTATGCGATGCACATCAATCGGGTCCAAAAATAAAATTGAAAATCAAAATACTTGGATATTACTGGCCTATGATGATTGATGATTGCATGAATATCACAAAGTACTGTCATCAATGTCAGTTCCATGGTGTGGTTTTACATCAGCCGCCTAACGTGTTACATCCGACGATAGCCTCGTGGCCCTTCGAGAGTTGGGGCACAGATATCATCGGGCCGATTGACCCTCCCTTCGCTAGAGGTCATCATTTCATATTGGCTGCGACTGATTACTTTTCAAAGTGGGCGAAAGCGATTCTCCTAAGTAACGTAACATCCCACCATATCTTAAAATTCTTTCGTGACCATATCATATATCGATTCAGCGTATCCCATAGAATATTATCCAATAATGGGTCCGCATTCAAGTCTACAAAATTTAATAGTTTTGTAAGACGTCATAAAATTGATTGGAGATACTCAAAGATATATTACCCTCGGACAAATGGATTGGCTGAGGCCTTCAACAAAACTTTGGTGCAAATTGTTAAAAAGACCCTTGATGACAACAAACGACAGTGGGATGAGCGGTTGGTGGAAGCTTTATGGGCTTATCATACCACTTATAGAACCCCACCCCAATCCACCCCGATTGCACTAGTGTATGGATCTCAGGCCATTCTACCCTTAGAAATACAAATCCCTTCGCTCAGGGTTGTAGTTTGGAACCAAATTACAAATAAACAAAATGCAAAACTGCGGTTGGAGGAACTCAAAGGCCTTGAAGAGTGACGTCTCCAAGCTCAACAAAGTCTAGAGTTGTATAAATCCTGTATAGTTCAAGCCCAAGATAAGCTAGTGCGACCTAGGACCTTCCAAGTGGAAGACTTGGTATTGGTCCTTCGGAGGCCTATCTTAGCCCATCGAAAGTTGGGAGGCAAATTTGAACCGACTTGGGAGGGACCCTTCGTTATAGAGACTGTCTATGAAGGAGGCTCGTATCAGCTAGTGGATTGTAAAGGAAATCATCGAATGTTACCTGTCAATGGGCGTTTCCTTAATAAATACTATGCTTTATGTAGCTCATTTTATCAATTAATAAAATTTCCTTTTTGACTTGTAATTTTGCTCTGGTTCTTTTAAAGTTCTCTTACTTCCTAATGCATCTTTATCTTCTCCTTAAGGTCGGATCCTTCTTTCTCTTAGGATTAGACCCGCTAGCGGTGGAATACGCCCTCTGTAGCACCACCCTGGCATTTGACTTGGGGATTAGTGATGCAGTACACCCTTTGTGCAACCATCCTAATTCACACTCGCTAGTGGTGGAGTACGCCATTCGTGGCACCATCCTGGTTTCCAGTTAATTTGCCTATTTGGAGTAAGTCTTCTATCAGCATCCTATAGGCCTAAGGTTGGGTGATGCCCTTCCTTAGACCCAAGGCTAGGTATTCCCTACCTTGATTTCCTAATTGATTTGTCTACTAGGAGTAAGTCATCTATTAGCATCCTGTAGACCTAAGGTTGGGTGATGCCCATCCTTAGATCCAAGGCTAGGTATTCCCTACCATGGTTTCTAGTTAATTTGCTTATTTTGAGTAAGTCTTCTATCAGCATCCTATAGGCCTAAGGTTGGGTGATGCCGTTCCTTATACCCAAGGCTAGGTATTCCCTACCTTGGTTTCCCAGTTGATCTATCTACTAGGAGTAAGTCTTTCTATCAGCCATCCTGTAGACTATGGTTGGGTGATTCCCTTCCTTAGACCCAAGGCTAGGTATTCCCTACTGGTTCGCAGTTAATTTGCCTATTTGGAGTAAGTCTTCTATCAGATCCTATAGGCCTAAGTTGGGTGATGCCCTTCCTTAGACCCAGGCCTAGGTATTCCCTACCTTGGTTTCCAGTTGATCTATCTACTAGGAGTAGTTTCTATCAGCATCTTGATAAACCTACAAGTTGGGTGATGCCCTTCCTTAGAACCCAAGGCTAAGGTATTCCCTACCTTGGGTTTCGAGTTAATTTGCCTATTTTGGAGATAAGTCTTCTATCAATATCTCTAGTAGGCAGACATAAGGTTGGGTGAATGCCCTTCCATAGACCCAAGGCTAGTATTCCCTACCTTGGTTTCCTAGTTGGATCTGATCTACTAGGAGTTAGAGTCTTCTATCAGCAATCATGTAGTAGCCTAATTGTTGGGTGACGCCTTCCTTGAGACCCAAGTTAGGTGATTGCTAAAATTACTATATGTGCAAGAGGGGGGGGGGGAATTGTGAAAACTTTTTGACAATAATTAAAATCTAAGCAGGAGTTCTAAATCTTTTCGTTGTTTTTAGAATTTTAATATAAAAAATTAAACAACCTTTTTTTTAATTTTCCAAGGCAAATATTTTGAAATTAAAAAGGCACGCAGTAATGAAAAAGCCATAAGGAAAAAACACACCAAGATTTTTATAGTGGTTTGGTCAAAATATGACCTACGTCCACTCCCCGGAGTCCTCCGCATCGGGATTTTCACTACCAACTATAGTTCTCCTTTTGCTCCCCTTGGCAAGGCGGAGAAGCCTTTACAAACCTCCCTCTCACCAACCCGGCGTGGCGGAGTGCCAAACTCTAATTTAGCCCTCCTGGCGACGGCAGAGAGCCTTTTCATTTTTCTCCCTCCTGGAGAAGGCAGAGTACCTCGAGGTCACGGATGTAGACGAGCCTTTCCCTTGGAGATCCTCCCTCAAATTCTTCTAGGGCCACAGGAGGAGCAAGATACAGCAAGTTCGGAGCAACCGTGTGATCTCCCTCACACCTCTTCTCCCTCACAACGCTCACCTTCTCCTTCCTCTCTCAAAACCCTAAAGAACTTCTCTAGAGCTCTCTCCCTTGGAATCCCTCTCTAACCAAGTTCTCCTCTCTCGATTCACACACCAAAATTTGACAAGTTTTTACCCATAAAATGGGCTCCAAAATCCCTGAAATCTCCAAGTAGCCGTTACTATCGTACAGTATGGTTATATAATTGTACAGCACGATCTTTATAAATAGACTTCGTCCTGGTATGACGTGGTATGAATAGTTCAAAAATGTTCGTACAGTACGATACTAAATCGTACGGTACGATCCATGACAAAACAGTTCATACAAGACGATAGTCGGGACAATCAAACATCGTCACTGTTCATCGTATGGTACGATGTACATTGTACAGTATGATGCGACAAAAACAACTGATCGTCCAGGACGATATCCGAGACGATTATAATTTGTCTCTGTTCATCTTATTGTACGAATTGGTTTGTACAGTACGATGTTCAAATTATAATTAAGCCCGAATTTTTTGCACTAATCATGGGTTAAGTTAAGTAAGTATTTAAAAATAATCGTACAGTACGAACATATTCGTACAGTATGATTGGTTAAAAATTACTTAAGTTAAACAACGACTAGGGTCTTGGATTTGAACATATCGTACCGTACGATATAATGTCATATGGTACGATCTATTCACAAAATCATACTACAACCCTCTGATCGTACGGTATGAATTAGCATCGTACAGTACGATCTATAGAGAAGAAATTTTATTACATTATACATTTAAAACCTCTCCCCCTGTGTGTGTGCATGGTTGCTCGAGCTTTTATACATTTTGTGGCCAGACTCAAGAAAATAAAAATGAGATAAAAAAGAAAATACATTGTAGACTCTTACTTCTAATCTACCCATCCTTGAGTCTTCCTGTCATCCTGAGTAGCTTTTAATCTTCCTGAAATGTTAGAACTCACGGACAATAGCAAATAATATTCAATGAATCTCAAGACAATTATTATTTGTCATCATCAAAATCTTAAACTTGGGGTCATGGGTTGCAACAATCTCCCCCTTTTTGAAGATGTCAAATAATAGTTGTTGTAAGCAAGTATTAAAGGCATTTTTTTTTGGATTTAAACATGAGAAAAAGAAAGATACAAAAACAAAGAAAATGTAGTGCGAAATAAAAACTTGCATTTAACCATAAAAGAACATACAACAACCTTCTCCCCCTTTTGACAGCACAAAAAGAGGAGCAAACACGAAAAGAAAAGTACAACACAAATACAATCTAAAGAGGAGGATCCTGATCAGGTGGTTGTGGAGGTGGATTTGGTTGGAAGTACTGAAAAAGTGTGTCAAAGCACTGATCAATAGTAGTAAAGCGCTCTCCAAACCATTGCATATATGTCTCGTGTTGCTGATGTTGTTCCTGAATATGAGTGTCGAGACGAGTCTGAAGTTGGTCGAAGCGTTCGACCAAATCATCTTGTGCTGGTGCAGGTGCTCGAGGTGGTACATGTTGTCGTGGACGTGATGGAGCAGTGGTTGGGGCATCTTCTCCTTCTTCGTCATCAAAAACAGGTTCATCTGGCTCGTGTCCCCGATGGAAAAGAATACGGAAAGAGGCATCCGTATAAAAAATAAGAAGATTGTCGGGTTCACCAGGATAGGTTAATTGATATTTATTTTGGAGAATATATCCTATAAGGTGGACAATAGCTATATTTTTTTTTCGGCGTATGGTAGGGAGACGAACGAAGGTCATATGGAGAATGTAGTCAACAATTTGATCGACCTCGTTGAATTTGGTGTTGGACATGATGAGATAGGTAGAGACTGATAAAACAGGGGTCATGTTGATCCGGTCGCCAGCTTTGGGGATTATGGAGGTTCTAAGGACATGTTGAATTATGCGCGTATTTCTATTTAGGGAAGAAACGAGAGTTTGATGTTGATAGAAAGCGGCATTTCTAAGGACTCGACTAACATCGCTCAAATCAAAGTCATTTGTGAGGAAGGAACGGACCTTAGGACCTTCAGTGGATAGCCCAATATATTAGGCGATGTCGGCTCTGGTTATTTCTATGTTGGTACGACAAACAAAGGAGTGAAAAGTGGTGTTCTCGACAGTGTTGGTGAGATTTGCTAGAAATTCTAATAAAAGTTCGGAGTTGTAGGGAAAGGCCAGGGTGAGGTGGAACTGAAAGGTGGTGGAAGCAAAGAGGTTCAGTACCTCAAAATTCAGTGCAGCCTGATTGAGCATTTTGGAAGGAGTAATTTTGTAGGCCTTATACTTATGGTAGGCTTCCTCATTTTCAGCACTCAAGAACTGAGCACTGTGACGACTTGAGGAGGAAAAACTGCTAGTTGCCAAACGGCCTCTCTTACTGGAGCTAGACATCTTATAGAGTGAAGTGAGGAAGGTGTGAAATGTGAGAAGGACAATGTGTGAGTGAAGTGAGGAAAGTGTGAGTGAAAACATCTGCCTAGCCAGGCAATTTATAGAATTTTCCCCATATCGTACAGTACGGTGGTAAATCGTACAGTACGATGTCGTAATAATTACTCTGACAGTTCGTATCGGGAAAAGGAGGTCCAAAAGGTACAGTACGATCTATATCGTTCAGTACGATCAGAGGAATAGCGATCGTCCCAAGGAATTCAGTACGACTTTTGACCAAACATATCGTATTGTACGAACAGGTTTATCGTACAGTACGACTTGCATTAATATCGTACCGACCACCTTTATTTCATTCTTATCAATTGGCTTAGGTGGATCGTACCGTACGATGGATGTATATCGTACAGTACGATATGCAATAATAACATACCAGACCGCTTAAATTTGTCCCAATCTGGTCGCTGATATGGCGCGTACAGTACGAAGTGGAGGTATCGTACCGTACGATGACCAATAATTTATCGTGCAGTACGATGGAGGTCGTATAGTACGATCAACAGAGATGAAACTTACCGGTTGGTGTGTTCTGTGCAGATTACAGTATACCGTACAGTACAATATGTGTATCATACAGTACGATATTACAGAGTCAAGGTTGGAACTTTATGTGTGTTGAGTTAGTGATGATCAGGAGCAGCCCTATTTAAATTTTTTTAATGCAGTTATATCTATGACACATAATCTAGTCCTCAAGGTGCTAAAGGTGTCAAAAGCTATAGGTTTTGTGAATATGTCAGCTAATTGATCTCCTGTA
>NW_021358573.1:0-331 GCF_001605985.2 Dendrobium catenatum | reverse complement strand
ATCCCCCTGGGATTGATTTTGCTTTGATTAGGAGGGGGCAAACGCCGCGTATATCATGAATCAAATGTGAAGAATGGTCTATCTTTAGATAATTACTACCTTTTTGAGGTTGAGATTAAGACTTTGTCCAAGGAGTAGAAGCCCAGCAGGGGACTATATAAGGCTTGTAATTAATTGGAAGTATTCTTGCATGTCGCTGGGATTTTCCCGAAATATCATCTTGATATAGAAAGCATCGGAGGATCTTTTTTATCAGAATTGGGGTCAAAGTTGCCCCCCAGTCCGCATCTGATACAACAATGACTGATGTAAGGAAGTTGATAAGAGCGAT
>NW_021358572.1:0-775 GCF_001605985.2 Dendrobium catenatum | reverse complement strand
AGGCACAAAACTTTTATGATTTATTGTATGCTGCCCAGCAACCAATCTGAAAAGGGTGCACGACTCACTCAAAATTTTCTGTTGCTGTGAAGATGTTAAGCATCAAGGATGAATATAACGTTGCTCGTGAATGTTTTAATCAATTCATTGGGCTGCTTAAGGAAACCAATCCGATAGATAATTTAATTCTTTCAGATCTATATCGGACAAAGAAGTTAGTGTCCAAACTTGATTTGACATACATAAAGATAGATTATTGTATGAATGGATGCATGTTATACTTTAAAGAAGATATCGCAGAAATTGTATGCCGTCATTGCAATGCACCAAGATTTAAACCCAAATCTAGAAATAGAAGGAAGCAAAAGGATGTGCATATTTGTAGGATGTTCTACTTTCCAATAATTCCGAGACTACAACGGCTATATATATCCATGAGATCTGCTGCACATATGAGATGGCATAATGATCACATTCCACAAGAAGGTGTTATCACACATCCATCAGAAGCAAAGGCTTGGAAGCACTTTGATCGTACACATCCCACATTCGCGGCAGAACCAAGAAATGTCAGATTCGATTTATGTGCAGATGATTTTACTCCATTCAGTCAGTCGGCAACACCGTACTCATGTTGGCCTGTGATACTCACTCCTTACAATCTTCCTCCAGAGTTATGTATGACTACTCCTTATATGTTTCTATCACTTATAATTTCAGGGCCACATAATCCAAAATTGAAGATTGACGTATTCTTACAACCTCTGATTGATGA
>NW_021358571.1:0-313 GCF_001605985.2 Dendrobium catenatum | reverse complement strand
TAAGCCATATACTCTACCATGCTGCATTCCTCCGACAACCTGCGACCAGATGCGATACTCAAAATACTCCACAGAGCCGCCAGAAGAGCCCTCACCTGATGCGGCATGCGTCTCTCGAAGCCGTGTATAATCCTCCTGTGAAAGTAGAATATAAATATATATGGTTAAACTAAAACTTAGAAAATATTAAACATATATAAAAATATATTTACATGGGCTTTTCTTGATCTCTCATCAATCCATTGTTGATCCTCCTGTCGCTTATGAGTGCGACTATGCCTCCGTATTCGATAACTCTTTTGTATTTTGTTCA
>NW_021358570.1:0-364 GCF_001605985.2 Dendrobium catenatum | reverse complement strand
CCGAACAACTATAAATCTGGTGTGTTCTTTTCTTATTATCGCTTCCGCATTTATTTTTCTTCCGCACATTATTTGTGGTGATTTTGGATGGAATTTTATCATTGGTTTTCAAGTTTTCCAATTCACCTCTCTTTTAATTAGTCTTGGGCCAGTTTCATAGGGGCTAACATCCCTAACAAACTTTCAAGTGGTATCAGAGCACTTTCTAGTGCCATCTGAGCACTTTCAAGTGGTATCAGAGCAATTTTCACAAAATAAGTTTTTAAAAGCTTTTCAATTTTTGATCCAAGGCTAACTTTTCTAATCGTAATATTGCGGAAGGATATTTAATCACCAGACCACCTTTATTTGAAAATATGTCATT
>NW_021358569.1:0-361 GCF_001605985.2 Dendrobium catenatum | reverse complement strand
CTAATACATAGTGTGTATATTACTTTTATATAGCATGCATAATATATGTATATAGCATGTACAATGCTCATATATAGCATGTATTAACTTGAACATAGTATATATAAACTTATTCAGAGTGTATAATACTTATGAATAGTATATATAATGCTTGTATATAGCGTGTTTAAATATATACATAATGTGTATAAAACTTGTATATATAATTGAATATAGTATAAAATTATTGTATAAACTTAAATATAATATGTATAATTCATTTATACAGTGTATGTAATGCTCGTATATAGCATGTACATACTGTGTGTAATACTTATACCTAAAATGTATAAACTTATACATAATGTGTAAATTGCATATA
>NW_021358568.1:0-276 GCF_001605985.2 Dendrobium catenatum | reverse complement strand
AGATCAAATCACAATAAGCACAAACCAAAATCACCACTGAAAAATAAGTGCGAAAAATTAAAATGCAGAAGCAGTAAAAAGAACATAAGGGTTTATAGTGGTTTGATCAACTTGACCTACGTCCACTCCTTGGGGGTACCCTCCAGGTATTGCACCAAGTAAGTGTCTCTCCTTTAGCTCCCATAGATAGGTGGAGAAGCCTTTACAACTGACTCCTTTTCACCAACCCTGGTGTGGTAGAGAACCAACTCCTTTTGCTTCCTCCTGAAGTGGGCA
>NW_021358567.1:0-316 GCF_001605985.2 Dendrobium catenatum | reverse complement strand
GGACTCATTAGACCACATGGAGAATCAAAGTTTTTTAAGAATGCTTCGCCTCATCAATAAACAACCAGGGAGCGTTGGATATAGGGTTTGTCACCATTGAATCCTCATTCAAATCGATTAAGAAGGTTTATATGTGGGTATATAAAGTACGCACGTTATACGTATAACGTACGTGTTGTAGACGCATTACATGCGCATTGAATATGTAAATTGCAGTTCTTGGTTTTCTCTCAGAAAAATTAAATTAATTCAAATTTAATTGATTCGATGCATTCCTTAGGTTTGAATCATTCAAATACTCATTTTAGCAACGTTG
>NW_021358566.1:0-301 GCF_001605985.2 Dendrobium catenatum | reverse complement strand
CTCTATATTGCACGTGTCACCTCCATAGTTTCATGACTGTGGGAAAGGATTCTGCCCATGTGGTTCGAATGCAAAGAGTACGACCGCACTATCCCGTAGGACAAAACGATCGTAGGCCTTTACACTCGACACAAGCAGGCCAATGGAAGAGCAGATGGAGTTATACATACGATTAGCCATGGAGGATAGCGACTTTCACCTACACACCTCGATGGATAATAATAAATATAACCCAAAATTTTCACGAGATTTCCCCCATTTAAAACATCAGCTCGAATGAGGTTTATTTGATTGTGGGGAT
>NW_021358565.1:0-1484 GCF_001605985.2 Dendrobium catenatum | reverse complement strand
AAGCACTATAAATCCGGTGTGTTCTTTTCTTATTATCACTTCCGCATTTATTTTTCTTCCGCACTTTGATTATGGTGATTTGGTTTGTACTTTGCTTAAAGTTTCTTCTTTTCCAGTTCACCTCTCTCTCTTAATTAGCCTTGGGCCAATTCTATTGGGCCTAACATCCCTAACGAACTTTCAGTTTTAACTCTGGATTATGATCCTTTATAGATAGTATCACAATAATTGTATTTGAATGCAATTTTACTACAATCTTCATAAGATTTTCCTAATTTTATTACAAGAATCCACAAAAAGTTTATTGTCTTCAATGTCAAACTCTGTTGAACCATCACCACTCTCAATTCTGCCATCATTAGTACTAATTATCCCAAAATAAATCAAAGGATCATCATGAATTGTAGGCACAAATGCTAGTGCTGCAAATACATGATACAACTAGATTTTAACAATAATAATATAAGCAAATTTGGAAGAATTAGATGAAGAAATGAACATCAAGCTAGCATTGTATGTCTACTTTATTAGGAGAGAAAGAACTTTGTAGCTTCACTAAATTAATTCTCATGATTTTAAATATAGAGTAGAGTCAATGTGAATATGGTAGCATGTGTAATGCTTCCTTGAGATAATATCTAATAATTAATCATTATCATCACCATTAGCCATATCCCAATTATTTGGAATCGCCTTTATGAATAATCATTTTCCATTCATTTACTTGAATGTTGCATGTTATTAAGCCCATTCTTAACAAATATCTCTAAACAACTTATATCCTTATTTCCTTAGGTCCACTTCTTCATAATCTTCATATAATAGTTCTATCTACAAGTTTGATTGGTATATTTTTTACCTCTTATCGCACATATTCAAAATAAATCTATTCTTAAATAACATATCTTCAATAGATGTCACTCCAATAGTTTCTCCAATAAATATGATTAACGCTAAACTAAAAGCATAAACTTATAAAAGCAAAATAGCAATATTGTTCTAGAAATACTATTTGTATTCTATGAATCTCTAATAAGTAGCTTCCATGTTTCATTAGAATCTAACATTATGGTTAGCATTCATAAACACTTTTAAAAAACAATAAAATTGAAATGTGAAACTTTGCCATATCTTTTCTATACTATCAATTAAAAACCATTAATATCAAAATTATTTTAAAAAGAGCACATCTATTGAAGGAAAATAATTTAAATCGAGCAGAAATTTTAATTGTTACGGTGATATACCTTCAAATAGTGGTTTCGTCGGCCTTGCCTGGTAGTGAAAATAAATAAGATGACAAACTATAATCCAATTGAACATATCAGCGTCACTCTCCCTCCCTTGCCTTCAACAAAAAAGACACATGAGTTGGAAGTCGGAAGTCGGAACCCCTCTATGCCTGCAAAAATGATGTAGAAGAAATAGTCAAATACCATCATGCCTGCAAAAATTACTAAGACGAATGAGTCAATTGCATGTGG
>NW_021358564.1:0-275 GCF_001605985.2 Dendrobium catenatum | reverse complement strand
AAATACAAATAGTTATTTTAATCCTATTGCTCTAATATACCCCCGCAAACTGATGGATTATTGATAACAGTCAGTTTGGTCCTGAGATCTTGAAAGCGAGGAGTAGACATAGATTTAGTTAGGATATCCGCCGTTTGATCTATAGTGCTTATAGGTAATAAACGAATGGTATTTTTATGAATGTGATCACGAATAAATCTATGATCGATCTCAATGTGCTTCGTTCGAGCGTGAAAAACCGGATTGTTAGCTATAGCAATTGCGGATGTATTGTC
>NW_021358563.1:0-361 GCF_001605985.2 Dendrobium catenatum | reverse complement strand
TTCTCCTTGGGCTTCTTCAAATTGGTCTTCTTCTTGGCTGATTTCACCCCACCAGACTTTGAAGTGCTAGCTTGATTGGAGAGTTGTTTAGAAATAGGAGCTCGCACCATCGGCAGTTCCTTCAAATTTATTATGGGCTCAACAGGAGACTTCCACTTTACACCTGGAACTCCTTCAAGCTGCTTCAACATTTTCACAGTCTTCTTAGAGACCGCAGTCTCCCATTGTTCTTCTTGAATTAGCTTCTTTTTATTTCTTCTTTCTTCAACCAGGGGTACGGAAGAGGACGTGACCACCCGAATTGATTCCTTTCTAGGATGAGAAAACACATTGTCGGACAAAGTGAGTTCCCCTTTTTGAT
>NW_021358562.1:0-268 GCF_001605985.2 Dendrobium catenatum | reverse complement strand
GACTGAGACCCTAAAGCGATACTTTTCGATTTTCTCCCGATTAACTCGATCAAATGCGATGAAATTTTAAACATGTATTCTTGTAGTGAAGAGCATCCATGGGGAATATTTTGTTCGAATTAAAACGCGCTAATGACGATGCTAATTAACCCTAAGTGTTCTAACTAGGGTTTGAGATATACCTCAATCCACACGATGGATTCGGGAGATCTTGGTCTTGTTGGACTTCTGGGATCCTCTAGAACAAGTCTCCTCTTGAACTCCAACT
>NW_021358561.1:0-222 GCF_001605985.2 Dendrobium catenatum | reverse complement strand
TTTTATTTCTTTAATTTGAAATGTAAGAGTTTGTTCTTTCCTCTTCTCGTCTTTAGTCAGTTCGTTGGAAGTCTTCGTTGCGTCGTTAGTTCTTTTCTTATTTGTGATAAAAAAATATAGGGTCCCCTATATTTTTTGATTGCATCAAATAATATATATGAAACTTGCTAGATCTGCACTGGGGTTAATGGAAGAAATGGTTACACTTTTTAATATTAAATG
>NW_021358560.1:0-247 GCF_001605985.2 Dendrobium catenatum | reverse complement strand
AAATTCAGAAGATCGGCCAGAGCATAGCCTTGGAGGCAAAGCCGGACAATTGAAAATTGTCTTGATCGTCCAGAAAGATCTAATGATCGTCCTGGCCAATCAGTTCAAATCACGGGAAAATTGTCCTGAGAATAGCCCTGGATACGAGCTGGCCGATATTTATCATCCTTAAGTAACTTAAGATTTTTGACTGGATCATCATGGTCGATTCTGAGATCGTCCAGGACGATATGATTGTATCAATCAT
>NW_021358559.1:0-243 GCF_001605985.2 Dendrobium catenatum | reverse complement strand
TTAATAAATACTAGAGCTCAAGAGCTTTCTAACAAGCTCTAGAACACTAATTTTAGTGGAAAAAATGGATTTACTGTGAATTTTAAAAGTTCTGGGATTTTAAATGATTTAAAAAAATCATTTTTAGCCAAATCAGGCCGTCGGAGCCGCCAAACCAATCATTGGCAATGATTGGCTGGCGGCGGCGCTGCGCCGTGGCCTTGACGCGTGGCACAATCCCGAAGGATCACTTAACCACGTCGG
>NW_021358558.1:0-227 GCF_001605985.2 Dendrobium catenatum | reverse complement strand
AACCTCTGCACAATGCATATATGCTAAAAAGTTGAACCACTTAACAATCGTTATTTTGAAATATTTCTTTCAGTGGTAGTGTGATTCTTTCTCACTCTCACTTTTCTTTCTGGAACTATCTGAGTTTGATGATTCTAGCTCCATTCTTGAGCATTCCCTCTTTGTTAAACATCATGAAGGTTGTTGAACGAAAAAGTATTATTCACATTTTTTTATGCTCTCATTGT
>NW_021358557.1:0-371 GCF_001605985.2 Dendrobium catenatum | reverse complement strand
AACAAGTTATATGTAGATTTTCACCGCTTTTGTGCTCCGAACTCTTTTGAGAAAGAGATGTGTTTATGCTTATTTCAAATGATACTAGTTTGTGAAATCCCTCCAAGTCCCATGCTTTGAAGCATCATACATTCAAACTCATTATTTCCATGCCATTGTATTGTTCATTAATTGTTTTGCTTTTACTGGAGTACTATTTTGATGATATACTCATCTCCTTGAACTTGCTTTACTAAATTTCACATGAAAAGTTCTAGATAGTTTTGCATACACTTGCTATGCCTCACCAATTTTAGAGAACCTTCATGTACTTTATGATTCATTCGAGTATGCAAGTCAATTTGATGCAAGGGTTGCATGCCTTATGTTGG
>NW_021358556.1:0-1066 GCF_001605985.2 Dendrobium catenatum | reverse complement strand
CCACTTAAGGCCCTCGCCTCCACCGGACCACCGCCTGACGCCGTTGCTCCGCCGAACCACCACTTGAGACCCTCGCCTTCACCGAACCACCGCTTGACGTCGTTGCTCCGCCGAATCACCACTTGAGGCCCTCGCCTCCGCCTAACCGCCGGATCACCGCCTGACGCCGTTGCTCTGCCGGGCCACCACTTGAGGCCATATGCTCCACCAGGCCACTTCCTGAGGCTCGGACTTCTGCCAGACTATCACTTGATGCCCCGAGCTCCACCAGGCCACCACCTGACGCCAGGAGTTCTACCGAAGTACCACCCTTCTATTACGGTCTTTTTGACCCCAGTCTCCTGCCGACTACGGTTCTTCTGACCTTCGTCGCCTACTATGGTCCTTCCGACCTCCATCAATAGACAACGATCTTTCAGACCTCGGTCTCTTGCCAACTACGGTCTTTCAGACTCCTATCTCCCGCCGACCACGGTCCTCCCGACCTCCGTCGCCTACTATGGTCACTCCGACCTCCATCACCAGACAACGATCTTTCTGACCTTGGTCTCCTGGCAATTATGGTCCTTCCGACCTCCATCTGCAGACAACGATCTTTCTGACCCCAGTCTCCTACCGACTACGGTTCTTCTAACCTTCGTCACCTATTATGGTCCTTCCGACCTCCATCAAGAGACAATGGTCTTTCTGACCCCGGTCTCCTGCCGTCTACGGTCCTTCCAACTTACATCGCCAGACAACGGTCTTTCAGACCCCGGTCTCCTGCCAACTACGGTCCTCACGTCCTCTATCGCATACTACGACCCTTCCAACCAAACAAACATGTATATTATTGTAACTCCCACTATGTAATGCGCTCTATATGATGTACATTTATACCATCAAGCCAAGGCCTTCTCCCAAGGAAGAGCATCATTTGTAATCGACTGCAAATACTAATGGATTCATTTAAACTGGGCCAGGCCCCATGGTTTTTCCCCCTTTTTCAGGGGTTTCCACCTAAAAACTTTGATGTCTCTTATAAATGCTACACCCTCTCTCACTTATCTGCTTGTGTGCTGGATCT
>NW_021358555.1:0-350 GCF_001605985.2 Dendrobium catenatum | reverse complement strand
ATTACTTCTTAAAGTGACTTTAATTTTTTACTAAAAAATCGTTTTAAGAAGCAGAAAGAAAGCCATCCCAAACGAAGCCTAATTATCTTGGGCCAACTTAAGCTTTAAGTTGCTATAGAAGATACTTATAAAATTGTAAAGAGTAAGTCGCTAATGGATGATGGTTGTCATTTGAATTATTCAAGTGTTGAATAGCTTAATCAATCTAAAAATTAGCAAAAAAATGCATTAAAACTACTTCGATTCTGCTATGATAATCTCCTTACAACTCATAAGAATGTAGGAAGGCATGTAATCACATGATAGGCATCCTATCATAATGACATGGATCTTCACCTATAAATAAAACA
>NW_021358554.1:0-1157 GCF_001605985.2 Dendrobium catenatum | reverse complement strand
TCAAAAACCACTCCTTGCTTTAATCCATTTCAAAAGAATACATTGATTAATAAAGAAAATTTAGGATTAGTTACACAGTCCATGATCCAACCAGAGAATTTATATGGAAAATCAAAAATCCCTAAAACTTTCTCTAAAGTTTTCTAGCACATGCTATCGTAAGCTTGTTCCATGTCAATTTTAAAAGCAACCATACCTTTAGAAGCTTTAAAAAACTTGAATTTGTGAAAAACCTCCTGAGCCAAAAGAATGTGATCCTCAAGAGATCTATCATTAATAAAAGTTGCTTTCTCTATAGATATAAGTCTATGAATAGTTGGTTTCATTCGATTAAGTAGGATTTTGTCTATCACCTTGTATATAGTCTTGCATAGACTAATTGGTCTGAATTGGTTTGGAGTAGATGGATTTTCCACTTTAGGAATAAGAACTATTAAAGTTTCTATCCATCCTTCATTCATTGGACCAAATTTAAAGAAAAGATATAAAGCATTCCAAAAATCATATTTAATAATATGCCTATACAATTTTGAGAAGGAATAGTTAATACTATCATTCCCAGGTGAGTTGTTCCCCTCAGTATGCAGCACCACAGCTTCCACTTCTTCCATACAAATATCCTTATTCAAGCATTTCTTGTCACTGTCCTCCAACTTACAAATTGGAATAGGTCAACCAATCAGATTACATGATCTATCTTTCCATTTTCCTTTAAAGAATTCCAAAAGAATGTCTTCAATTTGTTCTTGTTCTTCCAAAATAGAACCAGTGCTATCTTTAACTTTGAAAATCTAATTGGACTTCTTCCTAGCCGATGCAAATGAGTGAAAGAATTTAGTATTCAAATCACGATTAGACAACCACTTTACATTGGCTCTTTGCTTCCACCATGTACATAACCTAGCCAAGATTGAATTGAGTTCATTCACTTTAGCTTTAAGAAGACAACTTTCCTCCTCCGAAAGCCACCCAGCTTCAGCCTCCTTCAATTAGAGCTCCAATATACTTTCCTTTAGCTTTTCTTTATACATAAAGTGGTTCTTATGCTTTTCTCTACTCCAAAAAAAAATAAACTTTTTAATGCTCTTTTAAATTTTTTGTTTAGCTTCTCAGCACAATCGCCTCTGATTTTAATCTTCCAAGCAGCTTTGACAATA
>NW_021358553.1:0-297 GCF_001605985.2 Dendrobium catenatum | reverse complement strand
ACTAGCAGTAAGATACAAAAGTGAACCTATCATACTCTTATAAAGTTTTTGATCGATTGGTTTTCCTGATTCATTTAAATTAGGTCTAGTTAATGGGCTTATAGGAGTTTTACTCAATTTGAATCTCTTCATATCAAACTTTTCTAATAATTGATTTATGTATTTGGTTTGACATATAAATGTTCCAGACTCTAACTATTTTACTTGAAGTCCTAAGAAAAAGGTGAGTTCTCCCATCATACTCATTTCAAATTCTTTTAACATTAATGAGGAAAACTCATGACATAAACTTTCATT
>NW_021358552.1:0-262 GCF_001605985.2 Dendrobium catenatum | reverse complement strand
TCAGAGAGGAACAGTAAGGGAACGAGGTCTCACACCTAAAAACCGGGAATAACCCAAAATGACTTGGAATGCACACAAACCCATCTGCCCGGATGACCCGGCCCGCTTCCCGGCTGCCCTGCCTTCCTGGCGCCCGCTTGCCCAAATGCGTCACGTCACGTTGCATCCCGAGGTCAGGTCGTATCGAATCCCGAAGCCATGTCTCATCGCGTCCAGCATCAGTCGCCACCTCGCCAGCATCCATAGTCAGTCGTCGCCTCGC
>NW_021358551.1:0-298 GCF_001605985.2 Dendrobium catenatum | reverse complement strand
GCACAGATTAGTGACTTCCTCTTCCTTCTCTATTTCTGACGAGTCCGAAGCTAAGTCCGCCCATAAAGCTCTTTGGAATTTCTTCTTGCCCTTCTTTATAATTGATTTCTCCTCTACATTCTCCTTGCTAGGAGTGGCTTTGAGTTTTGGGCAATCTGTCTTAATATGTCCCAGTTTCCTGCACTCATAGCAAATAACATCATTTGAAACCTTGACATTCCTATTAAATTTACCTCGATTCCATTATTGGCGCCTCTTCTTCTTCCTCTAAAAAAACTTTTAAATTGTCTTGTCATTA
>NW_021358550.1:0-325 GCF_001605985.2 Dendrobium catenatum | reverse complement strand
ACCTTCGCTCAACTCTCCAAATTATTGTAATTCCACCGCCGCTAAGTCAAGGAACATATCAACATTTGTAATTCATTCAAATTTAGTTGAATCTTTTCACCTGCGCGAGGCCCAACCATTTTTCCCTTCTCGGGTTTTCCACGTAAAAAAGATATTGCATTTTATTACTCTCTCTCTTAAATCACATATTTGTGTGTTGGATATCCATACATCGCTAAGACGAAAACTATACTCTCACTCTACCACTCTGAATATTCTAGCCCACAACAAGACTATTACAGACTTATGTATTTCAATAGCAGTGATAAGCTTACATGAAACGAAA
>NW_021358549.1:0-1114 GCF_001605985.2 Dendrobium catenatum | reverse complement strand
AAAAACAGGCTTATATAAAATAATTTTTTTGAAAAGATTGGGTCTCCCTAGGTCCGGCACTTCATCCTCATAGGCCAGATTATCCAGACTCTACCCGCAAGCAGGGAGATGTCTTATAGCAAGGAAAGAAGAATGCAGTAATATGCATGTGACCCCAGACGATTCTAGCAATTTCCTAAATTCGTTAGGTTTCTATGTTATTTAAAACTTAAATATTAAATTTTGGTTATGAGTAGAAAAGATTTTGCAGTCCTTAAGGAGCCTAACGGAATCCAGGCGAAAGCAAAAATGGCATGCAAGAAAGAAACCTAGAAAAAGTATATAATTCTACTGCACAATCAGGTAAACACATCAATATAAATCTAGAATAATCAACTAAATGGCCATAGGCAAATTGCCCTTATTACAACCCAGATATGCAGAAAATAAAGTGGCCGGGCACCACTGCCAACAACCCGGATTTCTAAGCCGATGACAGACGCAAATGACTTTGAGTGGTATATTGGTCTTCAGTCTTTTCAGTGTCTTCTTCTCCTTGGACTCCTTGGATCTCCCTCCTTGAACTCCTTGGAAATTTCCTCCTTGGACTCCTTGGAAATCTCCTCTTTGTACTCCTTGGATCCATCGTGGCTTGAATATCCAAACGAAGAGACAATTCCCCCTTTGTAGTGGGCATTGCCTTTTCTCTTTGGATATCTAAAGCCATCCTACTCGTTCTCCCAAATGGAAGAAGACTCTCCCCTATGAGAATGCCTTCTTCTTTTGGGATTCAAGTGGGATAAGAATATCCACACTCAAATATCATTTTCACAACTCTTCACAATTTATTACAAATTTTACAACAATTGAAAAGCAGAAAAATTCTAAAGTCCCTGCAAGGTTATCCTAAGGAAATTCCAACGCAGTTAGATATGAAAGTAAAACTCAAACCATTAACCCTGTGTCAAGCCATGCTCTTAATTGTGAGGGCTAAGCAGCTCCACCTGTAACAGTTATAATTATTTTTATTTAGCCCTCATTTATTTAGGGGGGGCTGAGCAAGCACCTGCATAAGACAGTATTAAAAATCATAACGGTGCCCCCCCTTTATTAGCTTGAGCATGGCCGCCTGCAC
>NW_021358548.1:0-361 GCF_001605985.2 Dendrobium catenatum | reverse complement strand
GGAATACTGCCATTTAAGGCTAAACTAGGCATATATTGGGCTTGGTTAGGGAGCCTACTAGAGAGCTTTAGCTTTCATTTAGGACTAACCTAGCTGCCAAGATTAGTGGGAAAGGGGATCACATGTGACTTTGACCATGGAGCTCCTCTTTGAACCCTTTGTTGACCAGATTGATCAGTCAAAAGGTCAAGGGGAGCTGAGGTGGCATGAGGGGAGTGAGAGCAGCAGATGGGAGGGACCCCATGCCTAAGGACAATGCATTTGAGGTTAAAGGAGGGAGTTGACCCTCTCAAAGAAAGGTTTAAAGGCCTTGTTGAATGGTTTTGACCAGTCAACAAGGTCAAAGTTGATGATGTGGCAC
>NW_021358547.1:0-237 GCF_001605985.2 Dendrobium catenatum | reverse complement strand
ATTAACGAAGTGGGACATGAAGACTGAAAGTTTCATTCTTAAAGGACAAAGTCTAAAATTCACATCTGATGAAGTTGCATTAATGATAGGCATGCCAAATAGGGGTATTATTTTTGACATTGGTAGTGGCAGATCCAGTGGCAAAACATCAAATGAGATTCGCCAGGACATTGAGAGGATGGATAATACCACTCCAATGGATGATCTCGTGAAATGCTTCGTCCTTTACCTACTATC
>NW_021358546.1:0-462 GCF_001605985.2 Dendrobium catenatum | reverse complement strand
CACCTTGATAAGAGCTATTATTGTGTAATTCTAAATTCAGATTATTTCCAAGAAAGTTAAAGTCTAGATGGTTGTAGAAATTCATTATAGAAAGTTTAGTCATTCATATAAAGCTAATGATCATAAACTTAAGCCTTATTTGGGTGGGGATCTAGATCGATCTAGGAGTGTCTTAGCATTGGCTAATCTTTAATAATGATTAGCATGGCCTTGTTGAAGATACTAAATGTATCGTTTGTTATGAGGAAACCCAAAAGATTATATCTATCAAGGTTTTGAAAACCGGACCGGACATCGAATCGGAAGAAAGAGAGGTTCACGGTTTGACCGGTTCGATCGGTCGAACCGGGGTCGAACCGGATGACGTAACAAATAATAATATTATTAAAAAATTAATAAGATTGATAAAATAATGAAATAAATAATCATATAATTTCTTATAAATTATTGTTAATTTATATT
>NW_021358545.1:0-201 GCF_001605985.2 Dendrobium catenatum | reverse complement strand
TTCTCATATCACTTAAACTATTAAAAATTATCTTCCATAAGCACTTGCACTGATTATTTTTTTAACCAAAATATAAATTATTATTAAAAAATAAGTTAATTTAAGAACAATAATAAAACCCTAGGTGATAATTTGAGTGAACAAAGCATAATAATTTCTAATTAGAAAATCATAATTATTTACTAAAGAAGATCATCTAAG
>NW_021358544.1:0-371 GCF_001605985.2 Dendrobium catenatum | reverse complement strand
TTTATTTTAACTTGGAACTTGATCGGAGGCTCTTGAGCGAATATTAAAATATTTTTTACTTTAATTAATTTAAAAAATTATCCATCCAACATTTAAACTCTAATTATTTTAAGAAGTGAGCTTAGATCATCGAGAGTTTGCAAGCATCATATTATACTTTTTCTATTTTGTTAGGTACCTCATCGCCTGTGGGTTATAGCAGACTACTTAACCTGTTAGGGTGTAGTTCTATCAAGGGGATGTTATGCAGTATTTAGAAAAAAACTTTATTTCAAGGTTTTTTTTTAACTACTTCATATATTTGATTTAAGCATTTATCGAGTCAACTAGCATGCATCGTATTAGATACAGATTTAAAAGTGTCTAAAAAT
>NW_021358543.1:0-259 GCF_001605985.2 Dendrobium catenatum | reverse complement strand
TTCCCATAGGTGGACGCCCACTGACGTAGCATCGACTTGAACCTATCACTCAACTCAAATCAGACTCGATTTTTGATTCGTCGATCTCAATCGACTCAATCTAGTTTATTTTTGATCAAATTGATACATTATTGGTCTCAAATCAATTCACCAATCGAATCAAAATCAAATCAAATTAACTCAAATTGAATTCAATTTCAATGGCTCCGATTAACCCATTTGGACTCGTCACAAGTATATATATAATAATAATTGATAC
>NW_021358542.1:0-1202 GCF_001605985.2 Dendrobium catenatum | reverse complement strand
GCCATTAAAAGATAAGCATAAAACTAAGTTAAGTGTTATAAGCATAAAGGTATTCAGTTAGTTTCTAAATGTTATTGCTGCCAGCACACTGAAACTTTAAATCACGTGTTCGCTAATGGGCCCGTTGCGGTCTCTGTTTGGCTTTATTTTGAAGACCTGTTTCAATTCAAATTTCACCACAATTTTAAGTCTATTATTGACATTTTAAAGTGTTGGTTTATTAATATTAAAGGTCATGTTAGGAATTGTTTGACTACTACTATTATGTGGTTTTTGTGGAAAAGAAGAAATGAAGCTAAACATAAAGGTATCAAAATGTATGCCCCTTGTATCATTAGTTCTATATGTGATAAAATTAAGCTGTTTTATGAGGCTAATATTATCAAGCATCAGAATTTCAAAGGTTGGTGGCATGTTTATCATGCTTTTAGTATTGTCAACATTCCGGTTGTTATTGAAAAAAGGGTCTGCATGGTTAATTGGTTTAAACCTGATTCTAGTTGGATTAAGTTGAATACTGACGGGTCTTATAATGGCAAGGTGGCTGGTTGTGGTGGTATTTTACGTAATCACTTGGGTCAGATGATTAAGGCGTTTGATGGGCCTGTTAAGGGCAATTCTGCTCTTATTGCTGAATTAAAAGGCATTATTTATGGTATCAGTATGTGTATTAATTTGGGTTATAACAGAATTTGGATTGAGGTTGATGCTATGCTGATTTTGCATTATATTAACAATAATTCTTTGTTTAATGCAGAGAATTACTACTTGATTAGGCAAATGAAGCAGGATCTCTCTAACAATAATTATAAGATTTCTCACATTTATAGGGAGGGCAACGGTTGTGCTGATGCTTTAGCTAAAGTCGGTTGCAATTTACTGGAGTATGCTGAGTTTAGTGATCATGATATTCCTAAAGTTGTCAAAGGGTTAGCTAGGCTGGATCGTGCTGGCTTACCTTATATCAGAAATCATGATGGGATTACGTGATGGTTTGGTTTTGTCATGGTGTTTTTGGGGTATTTTATGCTGGGCTTTGCTTGCGGGGTTGGTGTATCCTGGGAGTTGGTTTTTCTGTAATGGGTGTCATTGTTTCTGGGTAAGTTTGTTCCAGAACTACGTGTTTTTCCTCTGTTTCAGGTGGTTGGTGTTTGTATGGAGGTTGCGTTTTTCTGGGTTCATTTTTCAAGGCTGGCTTGTTT
>NW_021358541.1:0-275 GCF_001605985.2 Dendrobium catenatum | reverse complement strand
AGAATAAAGTCTATGAGGTGTAGAAATTCAGGCCTATAAACTTTATGTGATAATTGCCATTTTTACTGAATTCAGCAAATAAAAATACAACAGTGCGCGCTAAAATTTTTAGTTGGTGAGCACTGGATATAAAAAAGAGGATAACAGTTTTTGAAAAATCAACAAATACATTTGAGTTTCATTCCGAATGAATTTTGTTGGAGCACCTTACACATAATATGAGATGTATCCATGTTTGCACAGCCATTTTGAGTTCATATAACAGTAACATGATT
>NW_021358540.1:0-280 GCF_001605985.2 Dendrobium catenatum | reverse complement strand
AATATTATTTAAATCAAGCATGTAAACATTGTTGATCTGCTTGCGCTGCAAAATAGTGTTATTATTTAAGCTCATAATGCATGAAATTGCTAAAAAAATTATGATGAAGCCCTTATCGCAAAGCTGACTGATTCCAAGCAAGTTGTGTTTTAATCCATCTACAAGCCAAATATTGTCAATCAGAAGATTCTTGCAATTACCAATTATACCTACTCCTACCACTTTCCTGGTAGTGTTATCTCCAAGAGTCACCTTGCCTCCTGTCCTGGTCTCTAGCACT
>NW_021358539.1:0-344 GCF_001605985.2 Dendrobium catenatum | reverse complement strand
CCAAGTTGTTGTTTTTTATGTTTCTCTTCTTTTTTATATTGTTAAAGTGAGAGAATGTATTTGATTGGTTATATTTGTGTTTATGTTGCATATGTTCATCTTGTATTTGTATTAGTTTTTATGTTATATACTTTCTAAATGTTTTTTATTTTTATTAAAAAATAAACAAAAAAAACTTTTTGCATTCCCCTGTTTTTTAATATAATTATCTTAGTGAGGGGAGATTAGGAGAAAATATTTTTTAGTTTGCAAATTCAACTAGTAATGTATGTCATCATCAAAAAGGGGGAGATTGTTGCAACTCAAGCTTATGAGTTTATATTTTTGATGATAATAAACATTGT
>NW_021358538.1:0-635 GCF_001605985.2 Dendrobium catenatum | reverse complement strand
AAACAATAGTAAAAATACTCAAAATAGCCATCTAAAAAAGAAATCTATCCAGACAGCAAGAACCAGCTCATGCAAATAATTTTAAATTAAAATTTATAATTTTCTAAAGAGAACGAGGGGTCGCACACCGTAATCCGATTTAAAATGAGAAAGTTATGAATTTTATAAGTTTAAATACAATAATATAATATTTTTAAAATAGTGTCCTTTTACTATTTTCAAAATAAGTAAAGATGTACCTAAAATTTTCAAACAAGAATGGTCTCAAATCATACATAATTCAAATACGAACAAAATAAGGTGCTGTGCATCAAAAACGGATTTAAAATGAGAAAGTTGTGTATTTTTGAAGTTTAAATACGATAATATAATACTTTTAAAATAGTGCTCTTTTGCTGTTTTCAAAATAACTACAGGTATAAATAATATTTTGAAACAAATATGATCCTAAATCGTGCCGAATTCAAATACAATCAAAAAAAGATATTGTGCGTCAAAAATGAATTTAAAATAAGAAGGTATGAATTTTTAAAGTTTAAAGTAATAAAGGGATTTAAAAAAAATAATTTAAAATAGCAAAAATTTTAAAAAATAATTCTTAAAATAGAATAAAATAATATTTTATGAAAGTAATT
>NW_021358537.1:0-315 GCF_001605985.2 Dendrobium catenatum | reverse complement strand
TAATATTTTTTTACGCAACAAGTGGATATATATATATATTTATTTTAAGCACATGAGTAAATAATTATACATTCTTTCTCAAATGAGGTATCTTTTGATGAAAAGTCACATCATTTTTTTTTTAAATGAGATAACCTTTCGATAAATAGTCACATTCTTATCACAAATAAGAGATAATAATTAACTAAAAAAATGATATGATAGCTCTCAAAACTTAATGCGCTAGTTAGGTATTAAATAAATTAATTCGATTATCAATTATTTTAAATGAATAAAATTTAGGGATTTTTACATACATAACACTCAAAACATTTC
>NW_021358536.1:0-259 GCF_001605985.2 Dendrobium catenatum | reverse complement strand
ATTAATTCAAAAAAAAAAACATTAAAAATCCCCAAAAGGTGCTTTAAACACTTGATAATCTGTCCTTAGGTCATTTATGACCTTTGAAACTGATCTCAAGGAGTTTGGGACTCATTTGGGTTCAAATCCTTAAGCAGCCCCTTTAGATGTAATAATTTGGTAATCCCTATGAATGCATAAAACTTCTAAAATTCACTACTAATTATAGAGAAATGTAAACTAAATGGCTAATGACTTCAATTAGAACCTAGTGTCCTCT
>NW_021358535.1:0-1188 GCF_001605985.2 Dendrobium catenatum | reverse complement strand
TAGTGGTTCGGTCTAAACAAGACCTACATCCACTTCCCAGAGACACCCTCTGAGTATTGCACTAATACCAATAGTGACTCTCCTTTTGCATCCACAGCAAGGCGGAGAAGCCTTTAAAAAATACTCTTTTCACCACTACCCGGTGCGGCAAAGAACAATCATCCTTTTACACAATCCCTAGTGTTGGAAGAGAACCATCCATCCTTTCACACTCTCCTAGTGTGGGCAGAAAACACTTTGTCCTTTCACATTCTCCTAGTGTGGGCAGAGAACTTTTCGTCCTTTCACACTCTCCTAGTGTGGGCAGAGAACTCTTCGACTATTCACACTCTCCAAGTGTAGGCAGCGAACCCTTCGACTGTTCACACTTTCTAAGTGTTGACAGAGAACTGGATCTCCTTGATAGATCTTCTCATAATAATCTAGAAGGAAGAAAGAAAAGAGTGAAGTAATCCCAATTCACAAGTAGAGATTCTTACCTTTAAACTCCAAGTGAATCCTTCACGCTCCAGTGGTACGAATCCTCCTTTGAATGCACTCTTACACTCTCTCCTTGGCTATTCTCTCAAAAGGGACAAAGATCAAATGACAAAAAGATTGGGTGGCAGTCTAATTTTGACTATATATACAAAAGACAAGAAAAACCGCCCAAAAACTACAAGTTTTCAATTCTGTATGCAGTGGATCGTCCCGCACAATCGTGGATCGTCCTGGACGATATTACTTAAAATCCTTGAAATGAACCTGTTTGTATATGTGTACGAAATGTTTTCATACAAGCTAATCGTCCCGTACGAACAAAGTTCGTCTGATACGAACGGTTATTACAAGGTCGGTTCCAAAAACTGCAGAAAAACCGTTCTAAGTTCGTTGTATCGTCTGGACGAAAATTGGTTCGTCCGAACAAAATTTTTACAGAGACTAGATCGTCCTGGATGATATTTAATTTCTTTTGGACGAAAATCTTACAGAGAGAAAATCGTCATGTATGATAATTTAATTTCGTCTGGACGAAAATCTTACAAAGACCAGATCGCCCTGGACGATATTTAATTTCGTCTGGATGAAAATCTTACAGAGAGAAACTCGTCATATACGATAATTTAATTTTGTCTGGATGAAAATTTTACAGAGAACAAATCATCCCGGACGATTTTTAACTTCGTCCTGGACGAATAGGACTTAGAA
>NW_021358534.1:0-218 GCF_001605985.2 Dendrobium catenatum | reverse complement strand
CCTTGCTCTCTCTTGCACTTTCTCTCCCTTGCTTTCTCTTGCTCTATTTTACATTCTCTTGCTCTCTCTCTCTTGCTGCTGCTACTCTCTCTCTTGCATTTTCTTATTCTATCCCTTGCTCGTTCTTGCTCCCTCTCTCTATCTCTCTCTCTTGCTCTCTCTCTTGCTCTCTCAATTTTGCTCTCTTTCTCTCTCCCTTGCTCTTTCTTGCTCTCTCT
>NW_021358533.1:0-256 GCF_001605985.2 Dendrobium catenatum | reverse complement strand
AAGTAATGTTTACATCAACAGAATGGCTTAACTCTGTGTGGGGTAGAAAAGTGAGGGGAAGGAAATAAGAAAAATAATTCTAAATGATAAATTTTGGGCTACTGTGACCTATGACATATTGAGCACGAGACCTTTAGTGCAAGTTCTACGTTTAGTGGATGCCGAGAAGAAACAAGCCATGTGTTTTGATTGCACACAACTTGGGAGGAGAGGAGGCATGTTATAGAGAGATTTGGGATATCATTGATGCTCGGTG
>NW_021358532.1:0-352 GCF_001605985.2 Dendrobium catenatum | reverse complement strand
CTGTCTGAAATCAAGAAGTTAGTCGACAACATAGCTTCGGCCGGCGCCAAGATTGATACCGAAGACATCATTCTATACATTTTAAACGGTTTACCTCCGGCCTATCAATCGTTCAAAACAACAATCAGAACAATGCAATCCACTATGACTTTGGAAAATCTCTATGCTCTACTGATTAGCGAAGAGATACACATCCAAGCTGATCTCCAGCGCCTCACCATTCAACCTGATACTACTACTGCACTATACGCAAACAGAGGAAGAAATCGTCGAGGCCGGGGTCGTAGCACTCAGTCTGCAAATGCGATCAACAAACAGGCACCAAGATCTTCGCTCCAATGTCAAATTTGCA
>NW_021358531.1:0-370 GCF_001605985.2 Dendrobium catenatum | reverse complement strand
CAAGAATAAAATGAATGACTCAGGAGTAGTCATTAGAAATAAGGCTAGATTAGTTGTTAAGGGTATAATCAAATTGAAGGAATTGATTTTGAAGAGACTTTTGCCCCTGTAGCTAGACTTGAAGCAATTAGGGTTTTTCTTGCCTTTGTCTGTTTTAAAGGATTTAAATTGTTTCAAATGGATGTCAAAAGTGCCTTATTAAATGGGGTAATTGAAGAAGATGTTTTTGTAAAACAACCTCTAGGTTTTGAAAATGCTAAATACCCAAATCATATTTTTAAGTTAAAAAAGGCATTATATGGATTGAAACATGCACCTAGGGCTTGGTATAAAAGGTTGAGCACCTTCCTACTTGAAAGATCTTTTGAAA
>NW_021358530.1:0-367 GCF_001605985.2 Dendrobium catenatum | reverse complement strand
AAAATACTTTAAAACTTTCTTAAAGTCAAAGATTTTTCAAACTCCTTTCAATCTTAAAGGTTGGCATATTGAATGTGACATTTGTTAATCAAAATTTTAAAAAGAATGTTTAGGGACCTGATTTGACACTGTCGCCTCATAAAAAATCCCAGGGCAGAAGGTCAAAATCAGGACGATTAAGTTAGCAAATAACAAATTTTGGGAGGTAAAACCTCTATTTTAATGTTTTAAAATTGTTTTTTAGATGTTGGCCACACTCCCCCAAGGAAGAAATGGGTTGAGGGACCAACGGAAGGAAAGTAGTTAAGACTACCGATGAAACAAAATTTTATTCTTATTAAAGATGGAGAGAGAGATTTGTCCCACT
>NW_021358529.1:0-362 GCF_001605985.2 Dendrobium catenatum | reverse complement strand
AACTGTGGATCTGATCCTACAGTTGAGCCCTCCATTCAACGCATTCCTGGCTGTTCATTCCATACTATGGAGAATCCAACAACGGGTGTGAATAGCTGACATGAATAAGTATATCGCATCCCGCGGTATATATTAGGCAATGATTGCCAACAATGCAATCATTATGTTGCCATACAAACATTGCTCTGTGGTTTGGATCCACCAGTGGGAGCTCACCACGTGGCCTCAATTGCTATCGGAGCAGCCAATTTTTTTTTCAAATGATTTAAAATTGTTTAAAAACTATTTTTAAATCCACAAACCTCTAAAAAATTATTAATATTTAAATAAAAAATTAATATTTTTATATTAAAATATTTAGA
>NW_021358528.1:0-223 GCF_001605985.2 Dendrobium catenatum | reverse complement strand
TTAAATAGAGAGCCTCCAAAAGAAGCCCTAATTTTCAATTTTGCACTTCTAATTATCCAGTACATTCCTTAGATCGTTCTGTATGATTAGTACAAAATAACCCTTTCAACCAATATAATCAACATTTCCCTATACGATCAATTCAAGTATTTGTACACATCATCTTGTATGATTATGTAATCATCCATGATGATTAGTTCAAGATACTATATTATTTATCTAG
>NW_021358527.1:0-3123 GCF_001605985.2 Dendrobium catenatum | reverse complement strand
AGGGAATATTTTTTGTCTTTTGTTCATTTTGTTTTCTGTTTGTGCCTCCTCTCTTTTTGATAATGTCAAAGGGGAGAACGTACTATTGAATTTGTATCCTTTTTTTTCTTTTCAAAAAAAAATTTCAAAACAACAAAAATATTTTTATCTCCCCTATTTTTAAAGTGTTATTCTAGTAAGGTGGGGATTAGGAGAAAATAACCCTTTTTAAAATTCAAATTTTTGTGTTTGCCATCATCAAAAAGGGGGAGATTGTTGCGGATTTATTTTCATAGTTTATAATTTTGATGATAGCAAACACTCTTATTTCTCTACGACTGTCTTATCTACTGACATTTCAGGTCCACACGATCAGACTGCAATTTTGAACTAGCTCAAGATTGGGTAGACTAGGTCTGAGTCAGTTTGTACCCTTTTCCCTATCTTGAGTCTATTGTATTTGGTGTGGCTCCTGATGCTTTGTAACTTGGAAGATTTCTGACTGTTCGCTAGAGTTTACTATTTTTGGTAACATTGTCCGGGACGATTTTATATCGTCCTGGACGATTAGTTCAAAAGCAAAAAACCTAATTAGGGCATCCTCATTGAAGCAGCTGTCATTTTGTAAAAAATATCATCCTGGATGATTTCGTATCAGCCAGGACTATAGGCTCAAAATAGAAAGAATCTGTCGTCAGATCTATTTAGGAATTACTTATTTTTGGATATTGTTCAGGTGGATCGTCCAGGACTATAAAATATTATCCAGGATGATCCAGGTCAATTTTTCCATAAAATTTCTGGAATTAAAGGAAAGCAATTATGACTTGATTGCAAGATCAAATCGTCCTTGACGATCGCAAAATCATCCATGCCGATACGTTGGACGATTGGACATCAGATAGCTATTTTTCAGGGCGATGTTCAGGATGATATTCCATGATTTGTTCTGATCATCCATGACGATATATTATCATCCAGGATGATATGAACAAATTTCTTCTGATCATCTCAAATTGTCCCGGCTGATTAGGCTTAAATTACACTAATCATACAGGAAAATATTAGTATCATCCTGGACGATAATGTCGGCAACTTGCATTAATGAGCTCGTTTTGAGATCTTCTATTTAAGTTAAGACATGACACTTGGTAAGTGTCTTTGGCAGCCAATATAGCTTCGTTCTTTTGGGGGAAACTTGAAGAGAAAGCTTGAAAGGGAGTGAGAAAAGGGTGGAGTTTGAGAGACGGAGAAGATCCTGTGAGGGGGGACTCAAGGGAGTGTGGAGGGGGTTCCACACGATTGCTCCGGCAAGCTCGCACCTGAATACCATCATATTCAAGGCTTATCTCGAGGGAAGTTCATCAAAGAAGAAGATCTCTTTGGTATCAAAGGACCCGGCGACTCCGCCGCACTGGGGAAGGTGGAAGTGATTTTGTAAGGTCTTGTCCGCCTAGCTGTGGGGGCTAAAGGAGAGATACTTAGTTTAGTGTAATACTTGGAGGGTACCTCCAAGGAGTGGACGTAGGTCAAGGTTTGACCGAACCACTATAAATCTAGTGTGTTCTTTCCTTTATTACTTCCGTATTTAATTTCCGCATTTGGTTTTCTTTGTGATGACATTAGTTTTGATTTGTGTTTTTATTGAAAGAAATTTTTTTACTAATTCACCTCTCACTCTTAATTAGCTTTGGGACAATTCATAGGGCCTAACATCGCTAACAAATTTTCAAGTGGTATCAGAGCACTTTCTAGTGTCATCAGAGCACTTTCAATTGGTATCAGAGCGGGATTTATAAAATAAGTTTTTGAAAGCTTTTGAATTTTTGATCCATGGCTAATTTTTGTAATCGTAATATTGTGGAAGGTTATTCATTCACCAGACCACTTTTGTTTGAAAATATTACATTTGATTTTTGGAAAATTTGTATGTCTATTGTTTCGCAATCGATTGATTTTTACATGTGACATATGATTTTAACTGGTTATTCATCACCATCATGTATTTTAGTGGAATTAAAATTGATATTCCTTTTAATCAATGGACTAAGGAAGAACAAATCAATGCTCAATTGAATGCAAAATATTTAAATTATTTTTTCTGTAATTTAAATTCTAAAGATTTTATGTTAGTATCCACGTGCATTACTAGTAAGAAATTTTGGATAAACTACACACCATATACGAAGGCACTAGTAAAATCAAGCAATCCAAGTTGAATGTGTTAATGCATGGTTATGAAATGTTTTCCATGAAATCTTATGAAACGGTCTTAGACATGTATACTAGGTTTATTCAAATTGTAACATCATTACATGCTTTAGGAAAGGAATTTTCAAATTTTGAAAAAGTTAATAAAATTCTTCGTTATTTACTTGACAATTTTATTGCCAAAGTTATTGTTATTTGTGAATCAAAAGATTTGAACGAATATTTTATTGATAATTTGATTGGCTCACTCATTGCCTACGAGCAAAATTTGGGTCAAAGATTTTTGGATACAGGTGAAGTGATAGTGCTAAAAGTTGAAGATACGGAAAGAGATAGCTTAGTTGGTGACTAATGCAATGACTTGTCAAGCAAATCACAAAGCTCGACAAAGCATAATCAAAAGTGAAAAAAAGGTAAAAATGGAAAAGATGTTCATATTTTTTCTGACATTATTTACTTTCGATGTAGGAAGCCTAGACATATGAAAAATCAGTGCCCTAATTTAAGAATTCTTCTAGCAAAAGAAAAGGGTAATGCGAAGCAAAATTTAAACTAAGAAAATAATAAAAAGCAAAAAATCTCATGGGCAGACCTAGTTTCTGAAGCATCGGACCAGGAGAAAAATAATGGTTAAAAGCCTTGTTATATTTTTGTGTTGTGTTTTGTTTTTTTGTTATTTTAAGTTTTTTTTTATTATTTCAGTTTTATTTTGTGGATTTGTTTTTGTTTATTCTTTAAATTTTTTTACTTGTTTTCAGAGAATTTTTTCTTTGATCAAAACACACATTCACTTTTTTAAAAATCAAAAATCTACTTTCTATTTTTTCTTGAAATCTTTGGTAAAGTTCTAATTGACTTCACTAAAAATAGTCAAAGGAATGAAACTCATATTTTTTACTCTCAATCTCTATTTCCTAAAAGAGGTTATTCTAT
>NW_021358526.1:0-257 GCF_001605985.2 Dendrobium catenatum | reverse complement strand
AGTTATTATCACCAGCAACCATCAGTATCACTGACGACCGACATAAGAAATCTTCTAGAATATTATCAAAACCGTACATATCCAATTGTTCTTGATCTTTGTATTTTCCTCTTCTTCAATGGTGAAGAAAGAAGAAATTTTGTATCACTTATTATATAGTGAATTCTGCAATTGGGTCAGATCCCACGATTTTTCCCTTTTCGGGTTTCCCACTTAAAAAATCTTCTAATCCTATCATTTTTCTATGTTCGTGCTGG
>NW_021358525.1:0-416 GCF_001605985.2 Dendrobium catenatum | reverse complement strand
ATTGATTATTGTGAATGCGGTGCTTATTAGTTGATATAATGATCCTCTTAGAAGTTACAACATGGTTTTCCCACTACGGGATATTTAAATGGTGATTATGTCTTCAAAATTTTTAGGAAGATGGCATGTCTCGGATTGTGGTTCTAGATGTTGCAGTTCTAAACTTCCAAAGTTATTCCCAAAGGAGTATGCTTAATGATGGAATCACGCAATTGTTTTTATTAATTTTACTTAACTAATACTCCAGACTCATGGCTTAATGTTTAACAGCTCGGCCACAAGAGAAGAAAATTATAAAATTTGAATTTATCCAGTTTTGATTGTAATCAGGATTTTTTATATCTAAAGACTTATTTTCTCTGTGTTTTTTCCCTTTAATATTAGAAGAGAAAGAAGATTTGATGCTTTTTTATGCA
>NW_021358524.1:0-274 GCF_001605985.2 Dendrobium catenatum | reverse complement strand
TTGATAATAAGAGGATTGACAGAATTCTTACCCATAACAACCGTGGGATCTAAAACAGAATTAGTGGAAGTATTAACAGCTTTAGCCAAAGTACTAGATTCAACAGAAATTTTAGTATCATTCTCAACATCCTTAGCCCAGCTATCAAGTTCTTTTGTAATCTGAACCCCTTGTTTCTATACATTGTCTTTAAACATACCAGAGTCAGCTACCACATTTTCAGAGAAATCCACAGCCGGTAGATGGTTAACATCATCACTAGATTTGGGAAAAG
>NW_021358523.1:0-235 GCF_001605985.2 Dendrobium catenatum | reverse complement strand
AACAATTTGAAAATCTTCTTGGGCAATAATATAGAAAATCTGTACTTGAACAGAATAGCACAGAACTTGAACTAAAATGAGCAGAGGACCTATACGAAGAACAGTGAACTTGTGGACCAGAACCTGAACTCAAATGATTAATAAAGATCAAACCCAAATGGAATGAAATCAAATTGGAATCAAAACTCAATCAAAAAAACTCAAATCAAATTTGACTGCAAGGAATAAATCTATT
>NW_021358522.1:0-825 GCF_001605985.2 Dendrobium catenatum | reverse complement strand
ATAAGAAAACAATGTTAGGGAACTCTTAGTGTTCACATCATGGAAGAGTACCAATTTTTTTGTCCTTTTTATAGTTTCTCCATTATACCAATTTGAATTCACAAGCTGAAAGTATATTACACAAAACTGAAATTCTATAGCATAAGTCAAGCTAAACTCCAACTTGAAGGGACTTGAGCTCGAGTTCTCTTATGTAGACCCCTATTAAACGGCCTTCATCTCATTGTTATTTTATTAATAATACATCTATTAGGTTAGAAGCCCGTTTTTACTATCAAATTGGGTCGAGCTAATGTTAGAACTATTGACTCAATTGGTGGAAAAGGAGAAGAGTTGCAACTTATTATATCAGTAAGGAAGCCTATGCTGCATAAGCATAGATTCGGTGATAATAGCTCAATTCAGCTACGAACCCTAAGCTTATAAGTCAATAATCTTAGTTTTCTTCTTAAAGAAGAAATTCTGTTTGTCATGTGCTACAAAATTTAAGTAAACCTCAACTTGCTTTTTCAACTAATTAACACATAACAAGGAACAGAAAACCCTTTTCGATTTGAAATAGAAATTTATAAAGATGAGATAAAGAACAACCAGCATATATCAAACAAAAAACCATGATGTCAAGCACAAGAACATATATGAGAACTCATATATACAATCAAAGTTCTAGATTTAATATTCCAGTAGACAAATAAGCATATAAATTGATAGTTCATAAATTGTTCTTGTGTCAAAAGTTAATATGCCAATGTAAACTCCAACAATGATGAATATGTCAATGCCTACTCCAACAAAAGTGAAAATGTCATTGGCAACTACAATGAT
>NW_021358521.1:0-316 GCF_001605985.2 Dendrobium catenatum | reverse complement strand
ATCATTCTTCTCAATATTCTTTCTGATTTATCATTGTGTTGAGGCAGCCAAGAAAAATATTTCTACATTTAAGAACATATAATAAAAGAAAATATATTTTTATTAGCTTATATACGAAAATAAGATATATACATAACATATTTATATAATAACTAATCTTAAACTCTCTAAACCACATGCCCCATATTTCTTTCGGGACTTTCTTCCAAGAAATATAAGTAGCATCATACCACCTCAGTATTATGTTCCATATTTTATGTATTAATGTCTTTGATAGATGAAACCTGAAAGAAATATGTTAGGTGTCAAAAAAAAT
>NW_021358520.1:0-463 GCF_001605985.2 Dendrobium catenatum | reverse complement strand
TTTCTCCTTCTTAATAACTTGAGCATTTGAGCTTGCAATTGTGTTTAAGTGAGGTAGCATGATATATAATTTTCAATTTGTTGTTAAATCTCTTTCCAATTCACTAAAGTAATAAATAACTAATTGTGCTTACAATATTAAAATATTTTATTCATTAGTTATTCATATAAGTGGAATATGACATCATCCTCTGTGATACTCAATTATTGATACATTATAACTTGAAATCCTATTATTTACCATTCACATGGTTGTATTATACAACTAAGTTGGGATGAATCAACTTATTATATCTAATCTAAAGGAAATTAAACCTGGGTGTATGCCTATTTATCTTTTTAGATTTTTCTTGTAATTGCTTCCATCGGGATCTTACTAGAAATACTTATAATAGAACACAATGCATTCTCATGGCCTCCACATGTAGTCTCATCATCAACTTATCATGATCTAACTTCTAAAT
>NW_021358519.1:0-230 GCF_001605985.2 Dendrobium catenatum | reverse complement strand
AACTTTAATACAACTAATTATAATTAATTAGAGCAAAATCAGAAAATGTGACCATCTTAATGAAGCATATAATACGATTACTTAGAAGCACCCGTGATAAGGAAGACCTCAACAAAGTTAGCATGTTTGCTATGACAATCAAAAGAAAGAATAATAACAAGAATGACAAACCTTCTACCAAAGAGAAGGGAATGGAATCCAAGGTAGTGAAAAGTAGAAATGGAATCAGA
>NW_021358518.1:0-1418 GCF_001605985.2 Dendrobium catenatum | reverse complement strand
GATGACTTATTGTTTAATCTTAAGTCATTTATACTAAAGTACTTGTTTTAGGATAATTTAATTGGTTTGTATCTCTAGTTTATAAATTATAGTATCTTGAGGTAATTCAAACATTTCTTCCTCACTCTAAACAAAGTAATCATTAAACTCCTAGAGCAACTCAATCATTTTATTTACCTTAGCCTTTTGAAGATCAAGCGATGGTCTTTTTATTTCCCAAATTTATTTCTTTAAGATCATGTATTATTGAATTTATTTTTTCTTCAAACATAAGAGGTAAATCATTAATTAAAAAGTATTCCATGTAATTTGAAGTCTCAACACAAATTTTTTTAGAAGATAATTTAACATCAATTGAAAATAGAATATCAGACCCTAGATTGGTTATAACACAATAGTTTAAATCATTATTAAAACAGTTAAGTTAAATAAAGCTAATGCCTATTTTGGATTTATATTTATAAAATAATAATATTCCATGTATTTTAAAACTATTAACCTTTTTTTAGCGAATCTGTTGGCACAGTCAGAAAACAAGTGAAAGGTTGCTCTATTAACCTTAAATGGATCTTCAAGGATTACATTAACTTTGACACTTTTTCTTGTAGAACGAATAAAGAATTGGTTTTAATTTATTCATTCAAAATGAGAGTGGCTTTAATAGCCAACCTAACTATATTATTTTGAGATTATTGGGTTAGAGTCACATTCCCTTCATCCTTTTTAGTCTTTTTAAGGTAGAAATTTTTGTATTTACTTTCTCAGTAATTTGGACCGTTCCCTCTTTGCTATTTTCTTCTATAGAAGTTTTAAACTTTGGTTATTCTACAAAATTAATAAGTAGTTCAGCCTATTTTGTTTCGTAAACACATATGATTCGTCCTCCAAATTGGATTCCAAATCAATATAAATTACAAGCAATTTTATTGATACATTTTTTCCTTTATTTATATTATTCTCATTTTTCCATCCTTGGGTTCTTTATCCAGATTTTTGAGTCATTCTTCCACCTCTTTATGAGGGAGGGGCTAGAGACAAATGAACATTGTCTACAAGATCAAAATGCTTTTCCTTTTCTTTTCTTTTTTTCTTTATCCTTTTTTTTAACTTCTCTTTTTTATATACAACAAGTTAAAGAATTTTAGAGAAGAATGTGTACTTTTTAATAAGTTAATAGTTTGCATCTTCATATATACTGACTTTTTAAGTCAAGAATGGTTGCAAATCTCCCTTAATACTATGCCCATTACCCTCTCAATAATTTTTAATGTACTCATGCAAAGAGGGAGGCACCATTCTATATTCATGAAGCTAGATTCTACCAATGAGATCATTAAATGAAGCCTTTGAATCTATTATTTAAAACTTGGCTTTAGTTTTAAGTCAATCTATGTCTAAAAATAAGGTTATAGAACCCA
>NW_021358517.1:0-352 GCF_001605985.2 Dendrobium catenatum | reverse complement strand
CAATGTAGGATGGTTGAGTCAGTTGACTGTACAAGCTAAATTGAAGAGTAAAATAGTTGAAGCTTTATGGAAGGATCCAGATTTTGTGAAGATCATATAGTTAGTAAAGGCTGGGCATGAAGAAGATTTTATTCTTGATGAAGACAATCTCCTTTGGTATAAAGGTAAGGTCTGTGTACCTAATGTTGATGATTTGAGGAAGGATGTTCTATCTGAAGCTTATTTCTCTGCTTATACTATCCACCCTGGTAGTAATAAGATGTATCAAGATCTGAAGGGTTTGTTTTGGTGGCCTGGACTGAAGAGGAGTGTAGTTGATTTTGTTGCCAAATGTACTGCTTGTCAGTTGGTA
>NW_021358516.1:0-812 GCF_001605985.2 Dendrobium catenatum | reverse complement strand
TGCCAAAAAGGTTTCTTGATATTTTGGGTGTTCATTTTAATCGTATATTTGTTTAGGTATTTAATTTGATTGATCTCTAAGCTCATTAAACTTGAACAAATTTGATTGTACCATTAATTTTCTCGTTTCTTTGAATAAAAATTGGTGGAGGAAAGCTTTTTCTGAAGCCATTTTATGTATATATTTTTTAGGTATAAAGATTGATCTTAAAAAGTTCAAAAATGACCTCAAGAAAAGCTTTCCTCTAAATTCTATTCGAAGAAACAATAATGGCTAATACTAATTTGATTGAATATTGGTGAGCTGAGAGATTAAGGTTTTGTTTGGGATAATTTTTTATTGCTTTATAAAATAGTTTTTTAGCAAAATAAATTTTAGTTCAATAATTTTTTGTACTATAAATTTATTTTTAAAAACAATAAGAAAATTGTCTTAAACGAAGTCTAAATTAAGCCTTTGTTTGTGACGGTTTTTTTTGTTGTTTTATAAAACGGCTTTTTAGCACACAAATTTTGTGAATCAGAAATTATAGAAAGGCATTTTAGAAAGTAGCAAAAAAGCTGTCTCAAACAAAGTCTAAATCTTTAGAAAGTTTTGAGACAAAATGATACATCTAAAAAATTTAAAGATTATTTTAGACAAGGGAGTTGATCAAGGCTGTTTAAAGTCGCTTTTTAATACAAATATTAAACTTGTATGTACTAGAATATTGTTTTAAAAAGCAATGATAAAATAGTCCCAAACAAAACCTGAGTCTCATTAGAATAGCATGTCTGGTGGTGGAGCTTGAATTTTTTTTAGTAGGGAGATTT
>NW_021358515.1:0-269 GCF_001605985.2 Dendrobium catenatum | reverse complement strand
TCCTGAAGTGGGTGATTGGTTAAAGTTGTCTAAAAGTCTGGTTTTGTTAAGGCTTAAAAGGGGATTTTGGTTTAAATTTAAATATTAATAGATTAAGAATTTTAATTAAACATATTTTAAAAGTTAATTGATTTCTACCTTTGTTTCGCACCGAGGCTGTGAAATTTATTTCACCTTCCTTGGGGCTAAGCTAATAGCCTCGTAGGCCTGGGTTAGCCTGTAGCAATCGGTGGATTAAGTTATTTTAAATTGGTTGAAATTAAAGAAGT
>NW_021358514.1:0-269 GCF_001605985.2 Dendrobium catenatum | reverse complement strand
CTTCAAATAATTCATCATAACTTAAGTCACATACCTCTTCTTGATCTGATTGACCTATGTTATCTGCCATCAAGCAAAGATTGGTGACTTCTTCTTCCTTTTCAGTCTCTGATGAATTTGAAGGTGAGTCCGCCCAAAAAGCTCTTTGAAACTTCTTCTTGCCATTCTTTTCAATTGGTTTCTCCTCTACCTTCTCCTTGCTGGGAGTGGCTTTGAGTTTTGGGCAATCAGCCTTGATATGACCTGATTTCCTGCATTCATAACAAATC
>NW_021358513.1:0-6934 GCF_001605985.2 Dendrobium catenatum | reverse complement strand
ACTACAACATCATGGCATTCGACGAAACAACGCTGCAGCGCCACCTTTAATACCACTGAGGCATCACAAATTGGACATTGCAGCGCCAAGTTCTCTTTTTGCAAGCACTGCGGCTGTAACACAGCTAGCGTCGTAGCATTACCAGTGCTGTGGTGTCAAAAGGTCAGCTTGAAAGAGCCCAATTCTCTATTTTTAAATGTCGCAGTGCTATAATTTTGCCATTTTTTGCCACTTGAGTGCTATAGCGCTCGAACTTCAATAATGTCATGGCGTTGCAGTTATATCTTAAGAGGGCCATGTTCTCTCAGTGAAACAATGGCAAAGCGTTCACTAAATATTAATCCATATCAGGTGGCATGCGCGTCGGGTGCAAGAAGGTTTAGCGTGAGGCATTAGTTCACGTTCAAATGGCGCCGGGTGGCCCACTGCTTTAAGTGTTCGCAACACCAGATGGCACTTTTTGTGTGTGATGTCTACAAATAATTGTGGGATGTATGTTGTAAGGGAGTTCGAGTCACTATAGTGAAAATTCAATTAGCTTTCTTTTTAGAGCTATCTCTGAGTTCCCACTTAGAGTGAAAATTAGAGTGAGGCTAGGGAAGGTAACCAGAGATATAATTATTTTGGAGTGTGTTACCTGCATTGTCTATAAGCAAACTCTTAAGTTAAAGGGGGGGAGGTGTAGGAGGAGGGATATTTGTGATCGCTTTTCTAAGTAATAGTCACTCTTCTATGTTAATGTTAATCTTAGAGTGTTAGGATAAGAAATGTTTCTTATTATTTTTTCATGTCTGGCTAATTCTCTCTTAATTGGTCATAATGATGGTAAAGGTGCATATTAAGTATAAGAAGATTCTTGATTCTAAAATGGTTAAATGTGTTTTCAATATGTATTTCGTCTAAATTTAATGTATAGTGGTCAAGATATGTAGCTAAATATAGTGTGGGATGGATAGGCCTCAATGATGAATGTAAAGAATAATGCGAGAACTTTGGAGAGAGGATATTTGATATGCCTAGAAATGAAGATGTAAAATGTGTCCAGCGTTCTTAGGACGCCACTATAGGACTAGTGAGGAGTCAACAAATATCCCTTTTCGCACCCCTACAAGCTCGAGTAGAGATACTAGGGATGCATATGCTCGAAGTCAGCATGCTGATAATTAAGGTCCATTAGGAAAATATGAAATATTTATGTACTCATCAATCTAATAATACTTTGTGATTCAATGCATCCAATATATTTTTGACTATTGTCATTCAAGTGATCAAAATCTTCATTATATGTATTTTTATTGCAATAGGATAATTAGAAGAAATTAGGTAAATGGTAGTAGTTGGTACGAGGAGTAATATTTAGGGAGTTGACCACTCTAATCTATCACTTTATTACTTGATTTGACATGTATACTTACATATATTAAGTGGGGTTTTATTATTTAAAATCAAAGAAAACTTAAGCATTATTTAGGGGCAATAGAGCCCTAGTTTTTTATATAATTCAAAAGTTCACTCCACATCCCCCATTAAAGGTTAGTTAGAATTATTGTTTGGCTCGAGGTAGGTTATTGTTATGAATGTTGTTTCTGCATAACAAAAGCTATGAAATAATAAAATTTTCAAAATGACATTATAAATATTGTTCGTTAAGGGTTTAATGAATTATAAATGTTGAATGTGTATATAAGTATTTCCCTAAAAGCACTTAAATTTTCCTCATACATATGAAAATTTTTATATTCCTAATTATTTAAGATTTAACTGCTCATATTATATAAAAGTACAGCTATTGTTATGCTCATATGATTAAAAATGTGTAATAATTACTAGGGAAATATAAGGGTCTGAGCAACTAAATAAATGAATGGTGTTATGCACAAGAACTATAAATACCTTATATATACATGTATAACATCAGGAAGCATAAGGGCCTAACAATATACATGTAAAATACTTAGGAGGTAAAAAGGTCCTTATACTATGTATGTGAAGTACTTGGGAGGTATACGAGCATGAGGGATTCATGTGATGTGATGTTGAGAATGTGAAGGCTTGGAAGGTGTAAGAGCTGAGGTGAGATAGAGTGAGATAAGTGACGTGTGGTGAAGTGTTGCTTATTTTAATTATTTTTATATTACAAAAAAATATATATATATCTTTATACTGAAATTATATTGTCATTAAATTCAATATAGTAAATTGATTGATATGACATTGTTTTAATATCGCTGTAGAGAGTTCTACTGTAAAAGCTTCTATATTTATAACATGATTTACTATATTTAACGTAATGATGAAATAATATATTTATTTATTATATTTGGTATATATTGAGAATTGGTTGTAAGTTTTATATAAACCTACTAAGAAGTGTGTGCTCATTCTTGTTTATCTGCATATGTAAATTTAACACAGGGAAAAGGAAAGAACAAGTTGAAGAGTATAGAAGTGATAGAAGATATGCTATAGATATGTTCTTTCTAGTAATCATTATTTTGCATTCATGGCGATTTGTATGATGATATTAGAAATGAATGTAGCGTAATTGTTGCAAATGATTATTTTGTGTATAAACATGTGAGGTAAGAAAGTGGATATTAGTGACCTTGTTATTATATTTTCATAATGTAGTGGCTATGCTTTGTGTTGTGTTGTTTTATAATATATATATATATATATATAATATATATATATATATATTATATATATAGAGAGAGAGAGAGAGAGAGAGAGAGAGATGAGAATTCTTTCCAATTAGATCTTCAGTACCATCTGTCATGTATCCAAAATGATATGGCACGGCCAATGCAAGAGTTGTGTCATTTTAGGTTGTGGAAAGTATCTTGTAACACCTAGAAAGTTAGTGTACTTCTAAACCCGATCTATCATAACCAGATTTAGCATATCTTGTTAAATTTTTGCATTTGAACCCTTCTTTTGTCTAGGAATATTTTGGGCACTTGTGAGAGTCTCAAAGCCAGATTTGGGCAACTTAAATCCATTTTTAGCTGATGATCTAGTTTTAAAAGTTGCTCAAATCGAGGTAGTTGTGATTTTGTCTATATTAATTTTTAAATGTGGAGATTTATTAACTTTTTTTAATTTAATTTATATTTTTGTAGTAATAAAAATAGGATAATTTTACATCTATTGAATTTTCACCGCATAACTTTTTTCTTTATAGAGACTAAGGTTTTGACATTAGTTATTTTTCAAAAAAATTTACATAGAGATTTTAGGAAATTTTACTATTAATTAAATTAGAAAATAATAAAACTCTGAAAAGTAAATTATTGTACAATTAAATGCTTAAAACAACGTTCTATACAATCTCTGGTAATTTAATTATGTTCTAAAATATAATATTTCTACTCAGTGGTACATTTAGTTGCCCTAACATTAAAACAATTTATAAAATTCTGGAATGAGTTTATTTATTTTTAATTACTGCAATGCATTGAATTATATGCTTAATTGATCAAAATATATAATTCTAAGGAAATATGGTGTGGGTGGAAGAGTTATGTTCTGGTGCCTACGAGCATGTACTAGCCTACGAGCATGCTTTGATACTATATTGACATTTTATTGTGGTGTGCTGACATTGGGAGGCATGTTTGAGAATTATTTTCTTTTATTCTGATAAAAAAAGTGCTTGTTTACTTAATTACCTATAATGTTATATAAGTTTTTCGATAACTATGAGAAGAATTCTGCTCAATATAGTTGTTTATATAACATTATATTTTAAACTCAACGCACATTTGATAAATAATTATTTAGAAATTCAAATTCATAAAATGTGACCTATTGAGCTATGAGCTCGTAGTTGTTTCGTCTTCTATTTTCATGATCTGAGAAAGGGAAAGGGCTAGTTGAGTAGTAGTATCAGGATTTTTTTTTTAATAGTATCAGGATTTGATTTGAGTATGTATAAGTATTTATTTCTTTTGATTTTTATACATTTATAGCTAATTATTTTACCCACTTTATTTTGTATTATAGTTTATAGCTATGTATTTAATTGTATATTTATTTTTAATGATAAATAAAAGAAAAAAATTGTGAATGAGTTTATTTCTTGTATTTGACAATTACTAGTAGTTCTATGTGTTGTTTGTTTGTTTTTTTTTTAAATAACTAAAATTGATGAAAATTTTGAATGGTTTTCAAAGCTTAGATCTTGGGATCGCTATTGAAACTAACATGATAGGACCTGTCCAATATGTGTATTGGGTTAGGTTGTGACAAGCCTTTTTGGTGTCAGAGCTTTAGTTTTGGAAATTAATTGTATATATGAGAAATTGATATGTGAGTCAAGTGAGGTGATTTTGGGACTGTCTAAGCATTCATTCCTATTTTTTTCATGTCTATGTATGTCCAGTTGAGTATTCTGTGTGATTATAGATCCACCATAACCATATATGACAAACAAGCATAGTGTTAGTCAAGCATCATCCGTATATAGTACCGTTCCTACTATTAGTTATAATACTATTTTTTAGTTTGCTAATCTGGTAGCCTAACTGATGGGTGAGGCATAGAGCAGTGTTCCTTCTATTTAATTTAATAAGGTAAATTGTTACTTATATATGTTTCTAAGGCTGAAGCCTCTGAGATTTAAGGTCGCTATTGATCCTAGAGTAGCAGAGGATTGGTTGAGGAGGCTGGAGAAAACTTTTGATGGTATGTAATGCCCTCCTAAGAGGAAGTATTGTTGGCAATTTTTCTACTATAAAGAGAGGTAGAATGCTAGTGGATGGGCTAGCAGGAGAAGAAGTTTCAGGGAGGTTAAATTTTTTTATTAGCTGGGAGGGATTTTTTAGATATATATCAAGCTTGGTTTGAACCATCTTCTACACGTCAGCAGATGCAGGAGACATTTGATGTTAGTTCAAGGAAGAAGGACCATTATGTTGTGTGAGGCAAGTTATTCTTTAGGCAGGCATGCTCCACAGTTGTCCAGCACTCCTGAGGAAACATACTACAATTTTTAAGTGACTTGAGAAGTCTAAGGCACACATGGTTTCATTTCATATTTTTAACTTTTGAGCTATCATGGAGGGATCCCTGGGAGTACAAGTAGGAAGTGATATGGCAACAAGACTTATTTTTACTAGATTTTTTTATAAGAAGAATTTATTTTGACTTAAAGAGTATAGGAGGGATGGGCCATCTATAATAGTTCCTGGAAGATGCAGTATTTACAGTTCTACGAGTTTTGTTAGTAGGGCACCTGTGTACCAGAGTTATGTTAGATATCACTTCGGCTGGTGCTAAAAGATGCCAGGATAGTGTTTCAAGTGTAGGTAGGTTGGATACAGGATAGCTGAGTATCCACATATAGAACATAATTGATGTTCTGAGCCCATGACTGAGAGTTCAGTTAGATCTATAGAGAAAGAGGACATATTTCTAATCGACTACTTTTTGAGGGATCATTTTAATAGAGGTAGTGGTTCTGTTCTATAAGCAAGCTTTGTAGTAGAGATACCTTAGGTATCAGAGAGAGCCTAGTGGTTCTTTTGGCACCAGCTTTGATCAACATTTAAATATAGTTTAACTCAGCATGAGGATTGAGATGCCCCAAATATTATTACATGTATGGCTTACATTTTTATCATTCTTATCAAACTTTGTTCGATTTTGGAGCCAATCATTTATTTATTTTAAGTATTACTTTAATTTACTGCACTTGTCTTTACTATTATCCTTTCTCTTATTGTTACTTTACTGATTTGAGAGGGTACGTAGGTAGCTAATAGAGTATGCTTTTGGACTTGGAGATATAGATAGGAAGTGGAGCGTATTCTATTTCAATTTATGAGTTTGATATTATTTTGGGTATGGACTGATTGAGTTTGTATGAGATATATTAATTGTTTGAACAAATGATCACCTATCTTGGGAATGAGTTCCATGCTTGACCGATATGACTCGACTCGGCCTCCAGTCATACATGCCCGTGATTGAAATAGCAGAAATTGCCCTACCAGTTAGAGAAGTGTTGAGAAACTAAACTTCTAATTTAATACATACTATCACTACTAAATATATATATAAGAGGAAAGAGGAAGACTATGATCTAAAAAATTGATTTTATATATAAAACGTGTGTGTGTATGTGTGTCTACAATAGTGCTTGACAACATAAGCAACAATAATAAAAGCTAAGACTTCAAAAAGAAAACTAACCAAAAAGTATACATACAATAAAGATCAGAGCTTGATATCAAAACTTCTCAGCTCACTCCTTAACTTTCTTCATGGAAAAAAAGTAAAGCAAGAGTAAGCTAAAAGTTTAGTATCTATGACAGTAAAATAGAAATCAATAGCTTAAACTAAAAGAACTAAAAATGCTGAAATAATGAACTAAAGTACTATGCAAAGTTGAATTGAATAGATTTGATACTAAAATGTATTTAAAAAATACTAAACTATAAGTGAGACTAACTAAATATAAGAAATATTTCATAGTAATTATCAGAATGGCTCTTAGGTCCAAATTTTTTATATAAAATTAATAAATACACTCCTTCATACGCCAACAACAATCTGCTTAATTCTGACGTAAATGATATGCGCTCGAATTTTAGAAATTTTCAACACATTACATATAGCATAAATCCCTTCGGTTGATGCCATTATGAAAGTCCTTTTGCCAGTAATTCAATGATTGTCATTACAAAATATTGGTCTTGCCCCAAATTCAAATATTTCAATCACAAATATTGAAAATATAGTGCATTATACACTATCAATGTAATCATAGTATTGTTGTATAACTCTAAAAAAATGCTCTAATGGATGTCAAATAATTCTCCACCCCGTGTTCTATAGTTTGCCAAAACTAAGTTTTTTAGAATTCTACCACATTACCAGGGATTATGTATGACAGCATTTTGAAGCTTTAACTGAACTAAAATACTATTTT
>NW_021358512.1:0-273 GCF_001605985.2 Dendrobium catenatum | reverse complement strand
TTCATGTTGCTTTCATTGGGCCACCCATGGAAGGCGCGAATACCCATGGAAGGCGCGAATGACCTTATCTGAGAAACAACTACTAAGGGTATCAAATCCTTTGAAAGAGAGTTCTTCTATCTTAAGACAAATGCCTATCATCATGAATTATCTTGATGAACTCACCAAGAATGGGCACATCCTTGATCCAATCATCTAGGGGTGAGCTCATATATTGTGAGCTTTGCTAAGGTTAATACCTGTTTGAATAGTTGCTATTTGAATGAGTTATAT
>NW_021358511.1:0-1118 GCF_001605985.2 Dendrobium catenatum | reverse complement strand
AATTTTAAGAATGTCCATTTTATATGTTAAAAATTTGGTATTACTATGGTGGTTGATAATTCTTTTAAGATCATTAGATGCACCTCGTGGACTAAACCTTCCTCTAATTTTGTCGAGCTGAATGTTGCTAGTGCTAGAATGGGTAATACTATTGCCAATGGTGGTGTTTTAAGGGATCATATTGGCTTTTAACTATGGGGTTTTGCTGAGCCCGTGGATTTGGGTGATATAAATCTTGCTAACTTTATTGGTGTGCTTCAAGGCTTACAATTTTTTGTTAATCTTTAATTGGTTGATGTTGGGTTGGAAGCTGATTTTGATTTTAAGGTCCTCAAGGGTTTGGGGGACTATAATTGCTCTTCGGGTCTCTTTTACACTTTGAGGAACATTAGAGGTTCCTTAAACTTGGTAAACTGTTGTTTTTCCACATTCCAGTTGAGGCTAATGCGTGTGCTTATGGTTTGGCCACTATTGGTTGCAATTTTAATAGTGTTAATGAGTTTACTTTTCATCAGCTTCCTCTTTTCATTAAGGGTCTTATTAGACTCGATCAACTTGGGTTGCCTTATGTGAATGATTAAGGTGGTTTTCTCTTTTATTTTCTGTAACTGTTCGACTCTCTCCTATTTGGTTGGGTGCCTGGATGGCTGGTTTGTTGTTTCTGCTGGTTTGGTGGTCATTTTGGTGGTTTCTTTCTTTCTAGTGCTGGTTGGTTTGCTGCTTTGTAGCTGGCTGTGCTGGACAGGGTGTTGGCTGTTTCACGGTTTGGTTCTATGTGCTGGACGGGGTGTTAGGCATGTGGTTTTTGTGTTCTGCTACTGCTTTTGTTGTAGCTGGATGTTCCCTTCGGCTCTCTGCCTTTGCGGGTTAGTTATGTTGCTGGAGTTCTTTGTTGAGGTTGGTGTTCTGGTTTGATTTAGGACCTTCCTGGATTTTCATGGTGGTGTGGGGGTTTCCTTTGGGGAACCTGTGCTGGTTTTTTCATTTGGTTGCCTGGTTGGTTTTCCCCTTTGCTGCCTTATGGTCTTTGATTCCTATCCTCTTGGTTGGGTTTTTGCATTCATTCATTGGAGGTCGTCTCACTACTATCATTTAATTTTTTGCTTCTTCTACCTTAG
>NW_021358510.1:0-1099 GCF_001605985.2 Dendrobium catenatum | reverse complement strand
ATTAATGTGTGAATTCAATTTATTTTTTTAATAAAAATTTATATTATTATATGATTATTGTCATTTAAATTTTATTTAAATACTTATTACGTCATCCGATTCAACCCCGGTCGAACCATTGAACCTTTAACCTCTTCTATTTCCAATTCTATGTGCGGTTCGATTTTCACAATCTTGATAAAGAGAGTGTTTTCTTGGGAAGAGGCTCATTAGTTTACACTTGAAATCGGCTGTGGTATCTCTTGAAGAGAGGTTGAGAATTACGGTTGTTGTGGAGGAGTTAATAGGAGCTAGATATTGAATTTAATTTATATGACATGCATAGACTATTTGTGGCAATCATCATTAATTTTAATTCTAAAACTGCAGACAATATTTGTTGAGGAGAATGCCTATACTCATAGATGTGAAAAGCTCTTGATTTTATTAACTAGAACATAGGCTTTTTGAGTTGGCTATGCATCTAAATATTCACCTTGTTGAAACTTATGACGGAGACTAGAAACACAATGGAAATGCTAAATCCAAACATGGCCTAATTCATGCTTTTCATCTGACTATCATTTCAATATTCATATGAAACACTCATTAACATTATTTTTCATTCAAAGGAATTGTATCAATGGCATACAAATGGTTGTAGCTACAAAGTAGGTCCCTATTATACACCATATATGTCTCTTCTTAAAAAAAAATGTCATAGGGATTGCCATTCTTGGTTGTCATCTTTCATGTCTTGAGGCTAAAACTCAAATATCTGAACTAGATCAAATTGATATACTTAAAAATTAAAACAATCAATATAGCACAAGCTATGCAAGCATTGCACTTTGCAGTATAGCCCACATAAGCACAAATAGCACACCATTGGTTATATTTGTGCCTAGCTATATTTAAAGAATAAATAGTGTGCTTTATGATGCTATGAACTATTACTTTATTTTTTTATGCATTTGAGCCTAGTTACATCCAAAACGTAATTTAGTAATTAGTATCACTATAGTTTGCTATATCATGTGTACCCTAAAATAGATGTATAAGGTCTTTTCATTCAAGATATAATTTTATTCATGTTGTAATTTTTTTTTGTATGCATCAT
>NW_021358509.1:0-289 GCF_001605985.2 Dendrobium catenatum | reverse complement strand
ATTCTCTGGCTTGATGTCTCTATGTATCACATGCTTTTTATGGCAATATGCCAATGCCTTCGCAAGGCTCGCCACATACTTTTGGAAAACAATCCACAACATAATTAAGTAAAATAAAATTGAAACCTATCAGGATCTAAAATGTAAAATAGGGTTTGAATAGTGAAGCAATTTACCGTAGCGGCGCGCTTCTCAGAGAAGCGGAGCAAGTTCTTGAGCAGCTTATAAAGCTCTCCCTGCGCAGCATACTCGAGGACCAAGAAGACGCGGGTCTCATCGTGGAACCAAG
>NW_021358508.1:0-316 GCF_001605985.2 Dendrobium catenatum | reverse complement strand
ATTTAGCCAGCTTTGATCTACGAATGGTTATTTCTTTCACATCTTCATACGTGATTGGTCTCGACTTAGATGCCATTAAATCATCTGAATTATCATCAATGTCATTTTCTTCAGATAATTTGTCTTCTTTTCCATCATCACTATTGTCACTTGAAGCACAGATCTATGTACATCGCCATTTTATGTAAAAACTATAAAAATGTTTGAAGATGAATTGCAGAAAAAGGTACAATTAAATGAACCATATGCAAATCATACCTTTTTTGCAGTCTGATGGATATGATTGATTACACTCCTAATATAATAAGAATATTGC
>NW_021358507.1:0-237 GCF_001605985.2 Dendrobium catenatum | reverse complement strand
GTCTCTGCATCATCCAAGCAAACTTCTGCAACACTTAGGAGCCATGTTTCGGCATCACCGGAGGCCGAGATTGTCTTATATACTTTCTGTTTCTATGAGATCTCAGCAATGGCAGAAAAGCTATAACTTTCAACAAATACTGGATCAAGGAACCTAGCCAGAAAAGCCCACATCTTATAGACATCTACAAAATTTGTCTCGATTGCTTAACCACCTCATTAGTCCCCGCATATGTTA
>NW_021358506.1:0-318 GCF_001605985.2 Dendrobium catenatum | reverse complement strand
AAAAGAGTCAATCTTTATAATAATTTGAGTGATATGCCCATTAAATAAAACAAACATTGTATATTCATTCTCTTGATCATAAATCATTCCCTTAGCACTTAGTAATTATGATTTTTGAATTAAGTGATCTTGAACTTATTGGATTTATCTCAATTTTTATTAGGTCCGGACACCTGATGTAGCTCTACATCCGGACGTCAATAAAATATCGCCACGTGCTCTAACTCTTTACCGCGCAGCCTGACAACCTGACCCGGAACCGATTTAAAAAAATCTTCATTTAAAAATTATGTCAAAGCATTTAGTTAATAAATCGTC
>NW_021358505.1:0-1651 GCF_001605985.2 Dendrobium catenatum | reverse complement strand
TCATACTCTTTGCGGTAAGAATTATTAATTTCTCATTTAATTCTTAAATAATTTGATATATCTAGCAAATAAGAGCTGTGAATTAAAAAAAAACTCAGATTCCAAGTTTCTGGAGCACAATCCGAGCGTGGTAGCAGTGTCTGTGTTGAAATATGCAGCTAAAGAAATTGCTCCGATGGGATTGGATGTTTCCTTTTCATTTTTTGAAGCTTTAATTTCTGAGGAATGCAAGGTAAATTTTCCTTCTGAACATCACATACATATTCTCTTAAATGATAAGAAATTTGACAATCTTCAAAATATTGCAGGCAAAAATTGATATTTGTTCTAAGATAGTCGAGGATCACAATATTGTGCAGACATGAAGATCTGGATTTTTTTTTTTTAATGCTTTGAGGGGAACAAGGTATATGATTTGTCTTTGGAGATGATCAAAGTCGTCGAGCTGATATAAGCAAATTAACTCATTTTTAAATAGATATTAATACTCTTTTATTATTGAAATAAGTAAGGGTAATATATATTGATATTACCTGGATATAAAGGAAGAAAGAAGCATGTAAAGTGCAGCAACTGTAATTTACTCTTCTTTACTTCAACGGAAAACATTGATATGTTATATTGTATCTATTTGTTTGTGGAAATGAATTCCATTTACACTTTTTTGGAACTTAACTTATGATATAATTGAGGGTTTAGTCCCACATCAAATAACTATACAATATTATGTGGATGACCTTTATTCATGTTAGTTTCTGAGTTGAAAATCAAAACTCAACTTGGTCTGTTGGCTGAAAAATTTGGCTATTAATTAAGAAATTTTGGGTTCAAGTCTTGCGAATGTAATGTGTGTATGAGTTTGTGTTAATTGACCTAAATGTTCTAAAAAAAAAGAAGTTGAAAGCGATGACTGAAACCACCCTTTATTTTTCCTTCTTAAAGATCACATGTTAATATAGTTCACATAAGCAGCAGCTTCAAAAATTACGTACATATTTTTCACTAAATAATAACTCCTAAAAAGCTCTCTAAATTAAGATCACCCCTCGAAAAACCAATGATCAATCAACAGTTGAGGATCTTGCGTGAATTTTTAAACAAGTCAACAACAAAGCTTAGCATCTAGTTGATCTGATACATGGCCCTCAATCTATTTCCATGATGGTTTCTTCATTACAGGAAAATCCTCCATTACCGGGGGCAATTTCCGATGGTTTACCTCAATTTTCCAGCAGTTTCAAAATCGCCAGAATAAACCGCGTAGGGAATGGAAACCGACCATAATATTTTCTTACAGCTATAACAGCTATAAATTATTGGGCTCAAAACCGCAAGTAAACCGCCAGAATATTCCGACGCAAAAACCGCCAGGTAACTGCCGGTCATTACCGACGGTCAAATCACCGGTGTATCTGACAACAAAATAAAATAACTGTCGGTTATTGCCTCCCACTACAGGAAAATCGTCAATTACCGACAGATTTTTCCTGCGGCTTGCCGGCGGACTATTTTCTGACGGCTTTCCGACGGTCTTGTTTCCGGCAGATTTTCGACAGCTTTCCGGCGGCTTTCCAAGAGATTTTCGGCTTCATAGTATTTTTTCTTGATTAATTTAATTAATTAATAATTTTAGTTTATTTAAATTAATTAT
>NW_021358503.1:0-287 GCF_001605985.2 Dendrobium catenatum | reverse complement strand
CAATTCAGAAGCTTTCTAAAGAGAAAGCAAAAGAGATTCCAACAATGGAATCGAGATAAATTTAATAAAAATGTCAAAGTTTCAAATGATGTTATTTGCTATAAGTGTAGGAAACATAGACATATTAAGTCAGATTGCCCAAAACTCAAAGCCACTCGTAGCAAGGAGATGGTAGAGGAGAAACCAATGGTGAAAAAGGGTAAAAGAAAATTCCAAAGAGCTTTCTAGGCAGACTCAACTTCAGACTCGTCGGAGATTGAAAAGGAAGATAAAGTCACCAATCTATG
>NW_021358502.1:0-477 GCF_001605985.2 Dendrobium catenatum | reverse complement strand
TTTTGGCTCAAAAAAATTTCGAAAAAATTAAAAAAAAAAATTCTAAAAAAAATTCAGAATTTTTTCTTGAAAGGAAGCAATTAATTTCCTGCATATTTATTTTATTTAAAATAAATTGCTCCTAATTTATTTCCTATTTTACTTTTTCAATAATAGGAAATTAATTAATTTTTGGGCATTAAAAAAAATTCAAAAAATTGGCCCTTAAACCTCCTTAGAAAACTATAAATAAGGCCTTAGAGCCTTATGAAAAACTCGCCCCTCTCCTTCTTCCTTCCTCTCTTTTCTTCTTCTCCCTCTATCCTTACTATTGAGGCCTTCCCTCGGTTTTCCGAGGCCCCTCTCTTGGCAAGGAAGTCCGGAGATTTCCCCATCTTCTCTTCTCCCTCTATCCTTACTATTGAGGCCTTCCCTCGATTTTCCGAGGCCCCTCTCTTGGCAAGGAAGTCCGGAGATTTCCCCTTCTTCTCTTCTCCC
>NW_021358501.1:0-254 GCF_001605985.2 Dendrobium catenatum | reverse complement strand
TTATAATGTAACACTTGAGTAAAGTCACCAATAACATTAACTTTAACCTGGTTTTTCCAAAAGACACAAATTTTGTTGGATACATTTGAAAAAGCATGGTTAAAACCCAAAAATTGAGAAGTGTTTAATAACCTAGATCAGGAAATAAGACAGTCAAGAGGAACAATAATAGAAATATTGTGTACACAATATAAATTCTTAACGCGAATACGATAAAATGGGCAACCAATGCCCCTAACATTCCAAATAATTAT
>NW_021358500.1:0-373 GCF_001605985.2 Dendrobium catenatum | reverse complement strand
AGTTATAATAATAAAAAATGTTTTTTTTTTTAATTTCATGACTCATGCCTCATGAAGAGGAACTTTTATTAGGTCAGGTGTCCGGAAGTAGCTCTACGTTCGAACACCACTTATATGGCGCAACGTAGCAGCCCGATAACCCAACCCAAACCCGTCGTATTTTGTAGATTGGTCACATGTTTTAAACCATTTCGGGTCGACCCGGCGTAGTCTATATTAAATGGGTGCCAAAAGTTAAAAACTCACGCCTTCTCTAAATGTTTAATAACCTTTTGGCGGATTATGCTCTACAGACGTTATACAGTATTTAGGGTTTACATAACACAAAGAAAGTTTTCGCGAAGGGTTACAGGAGATGGAAGAGACAAGAAAA
>NW_021358499.1:0-1990 GCF_001605985.2 Dendrobium catenatum | reverse complement strand
GTTATTTTAGGAAATGGTAAGACCCCACTTGAGTAGAGACTTTTTATAAGGGTTAAAGTATGGGTCATAGGCATATCGCTTGTACATAGATGAATTCTTTTGCAATTTGATTATTTTATGCATGTTGGTTAGAGAGAGATTATACTTGGATTATTGTATATTATTCTTTTAATTAAATGAATGAATTGAAATGAAATGATTATAAAAATATTATAATTATTATTACTAATGATGTAGAAGGCTATGTGTTGTGAATATTAAGGAAATAAAATAAGAGAAAACTCTTCCAATTAGGACTTGAGAAATAGATCACCTGTTATGGCCTTGGCATGATGTTGCCTGAACGTAGCAAATTATATCAGGTCAAGTAGTGACACATTTGACTATATCCCTCCAATCATCATCACTCGTCTTCAGTCACCAGACCACTATCAACCTACTACAGTCATTTGAATATCATTGCCCTATTACAGTGCTACAATTACCATCTTGCAGTTATGATCCTCCAACTATCGTCACTTGGCTACGATACTTAAACTACCATCACCTAAATATAATTATCTAACCATGACCATCTAACTACGATCCTTAGGTTGTCATTATTGTTTAATTATGGTCCTCTGATCACGGTTGTCTGACTATGATCCTTTCACAACCATCATCTAACTATAATCCTTCAATCATAATTATTCAACCATCGTCACCTAATTATGATCTCTCGACAATCATCACCTGAATTTGGTCCTCTGACCACACTATCACCTGATGACGATCCTTCAACCATAGTTTCCTAAGTACGATTAATTGACCACCACTATATGAGTAGAATCATCCGACCACCATTGCCCAACTATAACCCTTCTACCACAGTCATTCTTCTACCACCATCACCCAACTTTGACTCACCATCAACCATCACTTGACTACAATCCTCTGATGTTTGTCAGTTAATTATGATCTTTTAACCACCATTCCTCAATCATAATATCTCAACATTGCCCCACGACAGTCTCTTGACAATTATCGCTAAACTACATGAACACATATATGTTGATTTTATCATAACCAACATCAATGTATCTCAACGTTTATAAGTTCAATGCACTCCACACACATCAACTGTCAGGACCCAACCCGATACGATCCACAACTATATGTCACATCGTGTTGGATGATGACAGAATAGAGACGGAACATAATAGACCAAGATCTTTTATTTGAAAAAATATTAGATTTCTTTTTAGATAACAGACACCATAACTTCTAGTTTTTTTAATATACATAAATTTACTCATCCACAAAATTTTTCTTTCTTTATTTATAAACAAAAGCATATAGTATGCTTGTTAGAATAGTCCCTAACAACAAATAGACACGGGTAGGAAATACATAAATGGGAGGACTGTTCAAAAATCTAAAATAAAAATATAAAAGCTACTTATACACACTATATAACCCATAAAATTGGCCTCATCTACTCAACTAGCCCTTTTCCCTTGCCTTCACTTGAAAAATGAAATGTATAATACATAATGATAACACAGTTCACCAAATTACATTATTCAAACCATTTCTTAATAATTGCAAAAACCAATAAATACTTCAAATAAAATAGTTATTCTAATCCTAATAACATACTTACTTACAGTAGAGTGTTGTCAGAACAATACAAGGTTTTGTAGATAACTATGTAGGTTACAAAATTCAAAGCGTAGTATACTTAAAAGAATGTAAAATATGCTGAGTAGAATATAAATAAGCACATGTTTTGATTGAAAAATACATTTATGTATTTATATGTTTGAAAAATATTTAATTATCTTTGGAAATATTTAATTTTGAATTTTGAAATTGAACACATCATTATGAACAGTATATCGCCTAGGGAGGTGATCATATTATTCCCTAATGGGTTTAAATTTCAGAATTTTAAATTCATCCAAATTATTATATTCAAACTCAAGGGGGAACAACATATGATCTCGAAAGA
>NW_021358498.1:0-226 GCF_001605985.2 Dendrobium catenatum | reverse complement strand
GAATTCATTTGAGACAATTTTTTTATTAATTTTAACTTTTATATTAAAATTTTATTATAGAAAATAGTAAAAAAAACATTTTATTTTGTAATAAAATAAAAAATTATAGGCTTGTTCACCCTTAATTTTCGATCTTGTTATGGCGGTGGGATAGCTGATCGAATCCCCGATTCACCGACGATCGGACGGCTGAGGATTAAAGGAATTAGATTTTGACAACCGAATG
>NW_021358497.1:0-230 GCF_001605985.2 Dendrobium catenatum | reverse complement strand
AAAGTCTAGAGTGGATCTTAGGATCTAGGATTGATCTAGAGTTTGGAAGGGCCTTACTGACCTCATACAAAAATGAGGTCAACAAATGGACCCCCAATGTGTGTGGTAGAAGGAACTTCTGCTGCACATATTAGCATTGACCGAATAGAAGTAGAATCTCAAGAGTGTAAGGGAGGGCATCTACCAATCTTACGCCTATAGGATGCTAATAGAAGGCTTACACCTATTAG
>NW_021358496.1:0-373 GCF_001605985.2 Dendrobium catenatum | reverse complement strand
GATCTAAAATCTTACTCTCAAAAATATTTTTGTTAATGTTCTTTAAATGCTCCATCTAATCCTAGAATATCTTTTTAGTTTATTTTTTATTATCTACCCATTTATCTTAAAGTCCAAAACTAATAATCGTTGTTGGGTGCATAAATTTTCACTTGGAATAACTTTAAAATCTTTGCAATGTAACGATCTAATTTTCTTATAAGAAAATAGTCAATCTGGGTTGTACTATATCCATTTTTATAAGATCTTCAAAAAACAGCAACAACAACAACAACATCAAGCCTTTATCCCACTACGTGGGGCCGGCTACATGAATTCTTTTTCTCCATTGTCCTATTAAAAGTCAAATTCTCATTTAAATCTAATAAAGATA
>NW_021358495.1:0-210 GCF_001605985.2 Dendrobium catenatum | reverse complement strand
GCGTTGTTTTCACCCTCCTGGTGACGGCAGAGAACCTCCTCATTTTTCTCCCTCCAGGAGAAGGTAGAGTAGCTTCGAGGTCAATGGACGTAGATGAGTCTCCCCCTTTGAAAGCCTCCCTCAAGTTGCAGTAAGATCGGAGCAGTCGTGTGATCTCTCTCACACCTCTTCTGCCTCACCAAGCTCACCTTCTCCTTGCTCTCTCAACCC
>NW_021358494.1:0-234 GCF_001605985.2 Dendrobium catenatum | reverse complement strand
TTATAATTAATCATTTCTAATTAATTTTATTAAATATCATTAATTCTTTTCTTAATTAATTATAATTAATTATAAGTAAATTTAATTAATTAAGAACAATTATAATTAATTATAAATCCATCTCTCTCCTCTTGCCTCAATCCACGTGCCAACATCTACAACCCCGCAAAGGTATGAAATCTCCTAAACTCAGATTCTCGCCCTCGGAGTTAGCGGTGGACCGGAAAACCGCCT
>NW_021358493.1:0-1081 GCF_001605985.2 Dendrobium catenatum | reverse complement strand
TTATATTTACTTTTTTTATAAATTCTCTCTCTCTCTCATATTAAAAAAGGGGATTTTTTACATAAATAACATCTCAAATTATTTAAAATACATTATTATTCAACACCCAAAATATCATATTTACTTATATACCACATAAAATCATCTTTTTTATCTATTATGTCACTCCGTTAAGCCTCGTCAAAAAGCCATATCAGCACGTCGGCTTCCCTTCGGACGAGCGAGAAATTATCTTCTCCATCGATTCAAAGGTTTCACACACCTCGCCTTACCTTGGCCTGACGTCTTCTTAGGTCGGCAAGTTTTGCTTTTGATATTTTCATGAACAAGTGATGGTTTTGTTTTGTTTTATTTCACCATTTGAATGTCTGAAATGTTGTTAGCTCTTCGTCTTCTCCAATCAAGCATTATTTGTCTTCTCCAAGTCTTACCTACAGGAAACAACCAATGAGAACTTCCTTGTCGCAGAGAGGATGCAAAAACCGAGATATAGAATAGAAGTAAACAAAGATGTTCTATTATCCAATATGCTACACCCAACATAATTTGAAGAAATCATCGATGAAGGACACATAATATTTGTAACCGTGTAAAGACGTAGTGGGGGAGGGACCCCATACATCCAAATGAATTAACGAAAAAGTAGTAGTAGAGCTAATATAACTAGTAAATGGTAACCGATGGCTTTTAGCCAATCTACAGGTATTACAGCATTAATTATGCAACCTATTACATAGAGAAGGAATGTATTATTGCAAATGTTCAAAGGTAGGAGAGGTTGGATGTGATGCCCCAAGATCTAATTTGGAAAGAATGTCAATCAATTTCCCAAACAATTTACCAGAGTTATCTAAAACCTTCAATTAAACAGTCTATCAAACATCTATGAAATTTTAAAACATCAATATACAAGTCGATCTTATCTCAAAAAGTCATGTACAATACTCAGGAACACACTAATCACCAGTACTGAAATCTATCCTGAGTACAAAAGAATCACTATCAATCAAAAGACAAAAACCTGAAGATCCGGATCAATCTCTAACTTCTGCTCCCTTGCCCTGACCTGAAAATATCAACC
>NW_021358492.1:0-258 GCF_001605985.2 Dendrobium catenatum | reverse complement strand
TTGCGGATCCGGTGGCGTTGGATTTTGATATTGACTCCCCCTTTCTCATTCACCGGGGAAAGATTTTCTGGATTCGGGAGTCAAAGACTGCTGATCTGGGGAGAACTCCCTTCAGGATCTTTGGTGTAGTAGATCGCCATTTTCGGTATTTGTGGGTACCAAAGTTGTTTTCTTCTTAAATATAGAACTAGGAAGAGACTTTGAAACACCAGGAAGTTTGGTTCTAATTTATTCAAACATTTCTTCCCTTCTGCCAGG
>NW_021358491.1:0-222 GCF_001605985.2 Dendrobium catenatum | reverse complement strand
TTGCCCACCCTCAAAAAAGAAGCTGGATCCGCCCCTGTATACAACCATATGATTATTTTAGGATAACAACTCAACAACTTTTACATTAAAGGTTTATTTGTGATAGATTTCTTCACTACAAGAAAAACATTATTACCAGCTGATTTTTTGGCGGATTTGAAAGTTTTTCGGCGAATTTTTGATGAAATTTTTTTCGACAGTAAAACGAGCATCGGAAACATG
>NW_021358490.1:0-283 GCF_001605985.2 Dendrobium catenatum | reverse complement strand
TTTTCTTCTATGCAAACCGAGAGTAGAGGGAGACTGACTAAGAGGTTTCGTGTGAATAAAAATTGGGAGGAGATCGTGGGTAGTTTTTTTTGTAAATGTTTATGAGAGAAGGAACAGTTCATCCAAATGGTTAGGAGGTAGTGGGGGAGAGTTGTACCAGTTTAGTCTAACCGCAAATTAGTTCTAGCCTAAATCAATTTTCTGATTTGAATTTTTGATTAAGATATAACTATTAGAATATATTTGACAAATTTTATTTTAAAACATATAAATGATTTATTTT
>NW_021358489.1:0-230 GCF_001605985.2 Dendrobium catenatum | reverse complement strand
GGTTCTACGCGATTTTAATTGAATAGAAAAATATCATTATGTTTTTTGATGTGGATTCTGTAGAATAATAGTCTTATATTGTTGTTGTGCACGTTCTGTGGTAATTTGGAAAATTTCTGTTTTGGTGATTTTTGTGTAAATTCTGTATACTGTCATTATGCCGCTGGATTTTCGTACGATTTCTGATTTCTCAGATATTGATGAATTGTATAGATATGCATATGAATGTT
>NW_021358488.1:0-398 GCF_001605985.2 Dendrobium catenatum | reverse complement strand
CAACCCGGATTTGTAATCCTAAGACTAAACTGACTTTCAGAATGGGTCTTCTCGTTATACACTTCTTCGTCCTTCTGCTGCTTCTTGGATTGTCGTGTCCGGATATCCAAATGAAAAGAAATCCCCCCTTGGGTGAGGTGTTATTTTTCCTCTTCAGATATTTTCAAAGTCATCCAAATTTAGAACTTCAAATGGAGAGAGACTCTCCCCTAAGGGATGTCCCTTCCTTGTTGGATTCCAAATTGGATGTTTTAACATCCCATTCTCAAACTACTTTAAATTACAACTCAAATATAATCAAATTTACATTAATCAAAATTGAAAAATCTAGACTCGATCCTATAGGGTTATCTTAATAATTAGCAGTTATATATAATCCCAAGTAATTATAATTGATC
>NW_021358487.1:0-255 GCF_001605985.2 Dendrobium catenatum | reverse complement strand
AGAAGCCTCCATATCATTTGATTTAGGGATAAAATCCTTCATGGTAGAAATAGACTTACTTTTAAAACTATCAATGACTTTTCTCCCTTTACCAGTCTTCGACAAAGATTTTTTCTTAGAGACCAACCCTCCCTCTCTGTTCACTAGATGATAGTTCGAAAACCAAGAATTATGAGGGAAGCTGTGATTGAATGAAAATCTACCTTTTGAATCCAACTAGAAGATAGTGTTCTGATCATCCATGGATGACCGGCC
>NW_021358486.1:0-243 GCF_001605985.2 Dendrobium catenatum | reverse complement strand
TCCTTCAGGATTAATCAGTTAATGTTTAAAATTTTCTCAAAGATCGTCTCTACGACAAAAAACAGCTTGTGTTAGTTCAAACTCCTCCACCGATATTTTGGTAGGCTAAGATATGCATCCAAAGAACCTGGACCAAGTCTCCTACTTGGAAGGTTCTAAGTCGCACTATCTTATCACAAGTTTGAACCGGTTAGGCTTTGTACGATTCTGAGTTTTATTGAGCCTTAAAGAAAAAGCTCTGTA
>NW_021358485.1:0-221 GCF_001605985.2 Dendrobium catenatum | reverse complement strand
GATACATAGCAGTACCGAGCGTTTACCTAGTTGTATCGAGCTGTACCGAGCAGTACAGAGCATGTAACTAGCGGTACTGAGCATGTACCGAGCATTTACATAGCGGTACCGAGCGGTATCATGAATGTACTTAGTGATACCGAGCGTGTACCGAGCTGTACCGAGCGGTACAGAGCATGTAACTAGCGGTACCGAGCATTTACATAGCGGTATCATGCATG
>NW_021358484.1:0-305 GCF_001605985.2 Dendrobium catenatum | reverse complement strand
TTCTTATATATATATATATATATATACTTTAAAACTATCTTAAAATTATATCTATAAATTTTAATGTTGAGAGATCTCTTGAAACTTTAAACATGGGTTAAACATATTTGAATAGAATTAATGGGGATAATTAGTGAATAATCATTTTTTTTATTTTCACTAATCTTGTCTTTAATTACATTGTCTTAAATTTAGTCTTTGCATTCTTTGGTTATGCACCCACCACTTAGATTTAGGCTCTCCTAGATCTAGGATTTATTTGTTGTGATTACATGCTATGTATGTTAGTCCAAGGGTTAGAGAGA
>NW_021358483.1:0-215 GCF_001605985.2 Dendrobium catenatum | reverse complement strand
CTAAATCATTTTGAATCTTCAAATTAGTGTTTTTTAACACTTCATTTTCAATCCTCAAATTTTTATCTATCTCCTTAGACTTCTCAAAATCAGATTCAAGTGATTTGTGTGTGTCTTTTAATGCATCAAAATTTTTAACTAGCTCACAATGATTTTTATTTAACTCATCAAATTCATTAAGTAAAGTCATGTGATTTGAATCAATTGTTTGATGT
>NW_021358482.1:0-306 GCF_001605985.2 Dendrobium catenatum | reverse complement strand
TATATAACCCAAGAGTAAATAGATTTGCAGAGGCCTTCAATAAGATGATGATAAAGTTGTTGAAGATGATCCTAACAAAGAATAAGAGAGTATGGCATACTAAAATGATAGAAGAATAATGGGTGTAATGTACTTCCTACAAGATACTGACCAAAGACACTCCGTATGTACTAGTGCTTGGAGTAGAAATAGTGCTGCCATTAGAGATCAAATTTATGTCACTATGAGTGGCTATCCAGCACAATCTAACTTAGTAACAAAATGCCTGCTTGAGAATGGAAGAGCTTGAAATTTTGAATGAGATTA
>NW_021358481.1:0-224 GCF_001605985.2 Dendrobium catenatum | reverse complement strand
CTTTATTTAGCCTTGGGCCAGTTCTATAGGGCTTAACAACCCTAACGAACTTTTATTGATGTCTCTTGTGTAGCATCTTTGTAGAAGTCTTAGAAGGCTTTTATGGGCTTTAAATGTGTGTTTGTTTTCTTGTAGATTTGAATGCTATGTTGCCTCATGTTTAAAAAAAAAGTTTTGGTTTGCTTATTGTTGGTGGAATTTTGAAAACAGGTTTTGAAAAATAT
>NW_021358480.1:0-245 GCF_001605985.2 Dendrobium catenatum | reverse complement strand
GCAACACTTAACTTAGTATTATGCTTCTCTTTTAATATCCAACATTCTACATCATAAAACATTGCAGGTCTCACCACCATCTTATAGAATTTTAGTTAAATACAATGTATAAAGGTTTTTTTATTTAATTTAATATTTGATTAATGAATCTATTTAATTAAATTTAATTTAATTAGATGAGTTATTAAATATTGTTTAATTTAAATCATCTAAATTTTATTTAATGTTTTTTTTATTTCTGTTTA
>NW_021358479.1:0-704 GCF_001605985.2 Dendrobium catenatum | reverse complement strand
TTTGGGTCCCTTGTTAGTCTAAATTTTGACAGCATCTCGATGTCTTCCCAACATAGGGGATTTCATTGTATGTTTGAGTCTTTCAATCACGTCAAAAAAAGCATGCATGATTAGTGTTGTGTGACACTGCAGCCGTAATCTTCAATCCGACCGACCAAAAAAGCCAATGCATATATAGTTCTTCAGAAACGTATTTGCAAGTCACAATATTTCCCCCATGTCAAAAAAATTGTCACAAGTATTACATATTTTCCCAACGGTGCTACAAAAAGTGCACATGAGGCTCACCCGGGATGTCACGAGCATCGCCTATAAGTTTTGAAGAGGCTCAAGCGACTACAAGGGTCGATTGGATGATTCGTGTGAAGGAGGGAGAATGAGCGAGGGGGGTCCCGAGGGCGTGTTAGATGTGAGAAGGATGTGCGGGTGTTGTTGGCTACTGGGTTTGACTGAGGGATGAGAGAGTGTGTAGGTTTAGCCGTTTAGGTTTTAAGTTTTTTTTTTTTTTTACAATACCAACTGTAATACAAATGAGTAATACATCATATGGCATGCACCGTACCAACTCTAAAACTAATTATAGGTATGCGTCTAACACAAAGAGCTCCTAAGTAACTCAGTCAATCTAATTTACAAGTTAGCTTTTTTTTTTCTCAAATCCTATATAGGCCTGTTGAAACTTTCTCGTATATCCTTTCAAATAA
>NW_021358478.1:0-227 GCF_001605985.2 Dendrobium catenatum | reverse complement strand
CTATAAAAGTTGATTTATGAAGCAATAAGAAAGCAGTCCTTAAGCTTCATTTGGAATAACTTTCTTATGCTTTCAAAAGCGGCTTTTTAGTAAAAAAATTATAGTTAATAAAATAATTACTAAAAATTGTTTTAGAAAGCAGTATGAAAGCTGTCCCAAATGAAGTCTTAGTTATAAAAAATAATTTTCTAAAAAAAATCTAGAAAATATCAAAAAAATATTAGTTC
>NW_021358477.1:0-243 GCF_001605985.2 Dendrobium catenatum | reverse complement strand
GCCAATTTTGTTTTCGCCTGGATTTTTGTTAGGCTCTCTAAGGATTATAAAATTTTTTAACTCGTAACTAATTTCTAAAATTTTAATATTTAAATAACATATAAACCTAACGAATCTAGGGAACTGCCGAAATCGTCCGGGGTCGCATGCATATTACTGTATTCTTCTCTCCTTCTTATAAGACATCTCCCTGCCTGCGAGTAGAATCCGGATAATCTGGCCTATGAGGATGAAGTGTCGGAC
>NW_021358476.1:0-213 GCF_001605985.2 Dendrobium catenatum | reverse complement strand
CAGTCTTCACCATATTTGATTAATAAATTTCTATTTACGAAGGAGTTAGGATTAGAAACTAGATTCCAAGAGAATTTTGCTCTCAGATTTTGAATACTGTTGACAGCAGAATGAATCTCCCAGCCACCGTTTGCTCTTGGCTTGCAAAGCTCATCCCAAGCTATATAATGCATTCTCTGTTTACCATCTTGATTCTTCCATATGTAATTTCTG
>NW_021358475.1:0-239 GCF_001605985.2 Dendrobium catenatum | reverse complement strand
TTAAACATGCTCAATTATATAAAATCATTATGAGATGCATAAATACTCAGCAATAAAAAGAGATAGGTGTTCTTTATTTATATACATTCATTTTTTTTTTATATATAGAATGGAAATTTTGTTCATTCTATTGAAGATTTTCCTTTTAAATCATTTGGATCCGGTCAAAAAGTGATAAATGGGACAAAATTCAAAATTATGATAAGAAATAAATTGACTCCATTTAAACCATATTAATT